>NC_092120.1:15241304-15541304 GCF_045679555.1 Salvelinus alpinus
CTCTCTCTCCCTGTCTCTCTCTCCCTGTCTCTCTCTCCCTGTCTCTCTCTCCCTGTCTCCCTCTCTCCCTACCTCTCTGTCCCTCCCTCTCTGTCTCTCCCTCCCTCTCTCCCTCCCTGTCTGTCTCTCCCTCCCTCTCTCTCTGTCTCTCCCTCCCTCTCTCCCCCCCTGTCTCTCTCTCTCTCTCTCCCTCTCTCTCTCTCTCTCTGTCTCTCCCTCCCTATCAGAGAGTGAGGTGTGTAAGCTGGAGACCCTGCTCCAGTCTGAGGTGTCAGTGGTGACCTCTGGGGATGTGGTGGGGGCAGACTCTGCCAAGACACCCCCGGCCATGCGGCGACGCAAACGCACCTGCTCCCGGCGCCCGGGGGACCGGGAGAGAGAGGGAGGGGGCGCGGGAGGTGGAGAGCGCGGGGACCGAGGGATGGGAGAGGAGCGGAGAGAGGCGGGTGAGTCAACAGGGTCGTGGTGATGTCAGGAGGTTGTATTGATTAGGGCACTCTGAAACATAGTCGCTCCCTTTTTCAGTAAATTTTCTTCCGTTTGATGACTAATAAATAAGACCCATATAAAAGATTGTCAAGAAGAGTTCAATGTTCACCTCGTGTCAATCAAACTTCTTTGTCTCCAGGTTTATGATAATTCATACAACTAAATGTCAGATGCCAGTGGTGCTCCGCTTTGCATTATACACTGACATCTGGTGGTGTGATTTGGAACTGCATCCAGGCTCTTCTGGCAATAAGTCACTTGTTTCCCTTTTGACCAGGTGGTCAGTATAAGCACGGAGAGCGGTGGCGTGGCGGAGGCAGCAGCATCTCTACCATACTGCTCATAGTCAGCTTCATGTGAGTACCGACCTCTCGGCGTGCATGAAAAGAAACACTGATTGTTGATCGTTTCCCCTGTCCCTTAGTAGGAGTAAACCAAGGGAAGGATCAATGGCCTGATCTTGTCCAGTTTATGAGCTTGTCAGAGAGCTTTAGGATGAATCCATACTTGAGATACGCACATTTCACACAATTCTCCCATTTGACATCAATACATAACCTACACTAAACTCAAGTTGGGATTGGACCTTTTGTGAGTGATTGTGAAAGTGTTTTCGGGGCCTCTCATCCCTGTAGCGTTACCGTAACCACCACAGTATGTGAGTTCCACTAGGGTACAAATGAGTCTGAATGCTTGTTTTGTCTTTCTGTAATCCATGTCGTCAAAGTGTTTGGGAGGGGGTTCAATGGAATGAATATCTCCTCTGCTTACTAACAGCCTCCCGCTGCCTCTCTTTCTCTCTCTCTCTTTCTCTATCGCTTCATGTGCATAGGATCTGTGTCAGGTACCGTATAATAATCGTCAATGTCTTGTCGAATGACATGTTCAGTGTTGTGAAGTCTGCTCTGCCATATGATGTAGTATGATTTGTTGTCCAAAAGCGTTTGTGTGTGTGTGTACAGTTTGAGTTGTACAACCACTTTTCCCATTCCTCCTCGAGTTCTCATTCCTGAATGTTGTCCCTTTATTCATAACCTAGTCTCGCTCCCTCTGTTTTTGGCCTATACTTATGGCAATACATTTACCCTCTCTTTTCTTTCTCTGCTGTTTGTTCTATCACCTCTCCTCTCTCTTTCTCTCCTGTAGTCTGGTGGTGTTGGTGGCCCTCAACATGCTCTTGTTTTACAAGCTGTATTCTCTGGAGAGAGCTGCGCACACGCTGGAGACGTGGCACTCCTTCTCTCTGTCTGACAGGTAACCCAACCAGGGTACATCTTTATATTATAGTCATTACTACTTACCCATCAGAGGTGACACTGTCCTATTCCCCTTTTGATTTAAAACTAGATTTAAACTACAACTAAATGCACCTCTGATTCCCACTGTTTTGTTCTATGATTTAGTTTTGTTCTCTTCCGTTGCTCAAGAACAAGCCAACACTTTCATTGGATATTACTTACTACCAGCGCTGCATTTCTAGCATGTGAACTAACTCCTCTTCTCTCCCTCCCTCTCATTCTTCTTCTCTCCATCCAGTCCTCTACCCCAGTCTGCAGGAGAGTGGGCCCAGGTGTTGCAGCTCCAGAGACAGATCCACCAGGCCCAGCTGGGCAAATGGCAACAGATCCTCCAATCCTCAGTCACTCTGCTAGACCAGGTGTGTGTGTGTGTGTGTGTGTGTTTACTTTCTATGTGCGCACATCATTTACAAAGCGTACACAAGGCTTACAAACGGCTTCACTGTTATTCGTGAATGAGTCATCATGGCTGTCGTAATGACATTAGCCTCCTCCGCCTCTCTGTCCTCTGTCTCTCTGTACTCTGTCTCTCTCCCTCAGATGAAACAGTCGTTGGAAAAGCTCCACCGTGGCGTCGTCACTCCAGAAGTCCAGCAGGATCCCCCTTCGAACCCCACTTCGGAGTCTCTCACTGAGCACTGATCCTCCACCCTCCAGCCCTCACCAGCCCTCAAGTGGGTATGAATAGACCATGGGGGGGGGTGGCCAGAGGGGGAGGGTTCGGCTGGGCCAATCAGGGAGAGTGACTCACTCTCACCCGACCCCCAAGCTCCACTCCTGCTTCTCTATTCAAAACAGACAGGGAGAGATGTGGGGGGAGTGGGAATTACCTGTAGGGGACCTTCACTACCCATAACTCCCCACACCTCAGATTGAGCAACCTGCAATGGGGTTGGGGGGTGAAGGACCTTTGGGACTACGCTACCCATAAATCCCCACACCTCAGTCTTGAGTAACCTGCAATGGCAAAGTTCCACCTTCCATAGTCACCACCACCTCTCACGTCCAGACAGTTAGACTGGGAATGTCTTCAGGACTACAGCAATAACATAGCATGGTGAGCCAACCATATCTCCCACAGTCAGGGCTAACGGCTGGCCAGTTTGTATAGTACCATCCGCTCCTCACATGCAACCCAACCATGCTGCTCTCCCTGAACCATCTCCCCTGCCTGAGAATCCAAGAGACGTTTTCAAGAAAGACAGACGATCGACTGCATTTCAACATGTGCAGCCCTGCTGCTGCATTTCAAATGGACAGACTCAGGGTCCAAAGCATTTCAAAATGGATTGACTTGGTCCGACTGCATTTCTCAAAATGGGCCAACCTGGATTAACTTTGCGTTTCAAAATGGATGGAAATTGGGAGCTTTCCCAGCCCTGAGAAACAGCTATGGCTCTGTTCCCAGCTGAAGCCAGCCTAGGGGACTTATGTGCCTCGGTGTGAGGGGTCCGCTCAGCTAAGTCCCCCTTGAGCCTCTGGAAATGAGGGACACATGAGGAGAGAGGGACGAGAGAAGGACGAGAGAGGGGAAAGCTCTGATAGATACAGGAGACTTTCTGTAATCCAACTATTTGTCGTTCTTTCTTTCTCTCTCTTTCTCTCCATCCATCTGGGATCAGCAGCTTCCATCTTAAAGGCTTGATCTCTTACAAAAGCAGTCCGTCCTCTGCTAGGGGAGAGTCATTTCAAAACAAGACTACATTTTTTTCATTTTCAGGTGTGAATAATACAAAAAGACTCCTAAATCCTCTACTAGCTCGTTTTCTTTCATTAGCTGTCTTTTTGAGGGTGACTGGGTTGTTTTGAGAATTGAGAGAGCGAATGATGAGTGTGCGCGCCAGACCATTACAGTATTTATTTAACACGACTTTGATTTCGAAAAGTCCTGTCCCGCTCTCAATACGAGTGATTTTTTTTCTTTTTTTTTCTCCTATATGCTCTGTGTTAATACTTCAGCACGGACCAAGAAAGAGCTGTAAAGTGAATATTTTATATTTCCTGGTCATAGCAATAATGATATTTGGTGATTATACTACTTTTGAATGTGTAAAAAGTAGTATATCACTAAAGTGTGTTTAGGGCAAAATGAGACAAGCAAGCAAAGATCTGGATTTGGAGAAGAAGACTGACATGTGTTAGAAAGAAGTGTCCTCAACGTCACATCGTCACTGTTACATTTGGTATTATTAAGATTAGTATGATTGAGTTTGTTTTTGTCTGAGTTTTTTTGTTGTTTGTTTTCCGCACTTGGTCAACTTCCTAATTGTATTATTGGATCGGACTTGAAGTGTTTCAGGGTTACTGACTGTACTCTGTAGACCAGTCTGCGTTCCAAATAACACCCTATTCCCTTTTATAGTGTGGTGCACTACATAGGAAATTATGTGCCGTTTGGGACGCAGACTCCGTAGACCAGGTTAACAGAGGGATGCAATAAACTAGTGACTTTCTAGTGTGGACTGGACTTAGAAAGGACCAACCAGAAGTCTAGGCCCGGAAAAAGATAAAGGGAAACTATTGCAGTACTGTGTTTGAGTTCAAATTGATGTTATTCCTTTTCATTTTATATCTTTATTTTGTAGTCTATCCTGTTTCTTATTGTTTTTGTTTTTCGAAAGGGCATCTAATTTTCTTTTCTGCACCCCCCCCTCTGATTCCCCCCCCCCACTGTCATAAACCATCTTCTCTTTTCCTAATTATTTTCCTTTTCAACCTCCCTCCTATTGTCTCGTGCACTCTTCCCCTCTCTCTCTTTCCTCGTTGTGCTCCCTACCCCCCTTTCTCCTTCCGTCTCTCGCCTGTGGAAGTGTGTGAGCCTTGCTGTGCACGGCCAAACAGTGAGTGATCAAAGGATTTACTATATTTATTAGGGTCAGGTAGGAGAGGGGGGATGGGGGTCGCGGGGAGCAAATGTACTGTAAACGATTTGATTGTACACAATGCCCTGGAGAGAAATGAAGAGTTATTTTTTTAAAGTGTGTGTGTCATGTTAACCATTTTCATAAAAAGTTGAACTAAAAAGTATTTAAAAACAGTCGGTGTAATTATGTCATCTTTCTGACTTCCCAGCTTGTCCAAATTCAAGCTGATCTGTTGCTTTGACCTGTTGAGGCAAAGCATTTCATTGATTTTAGATGTCTGCCAATAACAGCGACTTCAGACAAAGTCCATGTAGATCGATACTGTCAATTGACCTAGAAACACAGTTGATCTACTGGCCTACATCATTACCAAGGAGCAGGAGACACTGTTGCAATCTATTCATGTCACAGGAATTGATCTGGCCTGCTATCTCTCTAGGTTGAAGGGCGGTCATACTGCTTAGCGTATTAGATAATATATCATAATATGTCATTTAGTAGATGCTTTCACCCAAAGCAACGTAGTCATTCGTTATACCTACGAGTGGTCCCGGGAATCGAACCCACTGTTCCGGCGTTGCAAGCGCCATGCTGTACCATCTGAGCTTCAGAGGACACGTTAGTTGATGGGGAACTTCAAACTTTGTCGTTTTTTTTTTAAAGGAGACAACTTGAACTCTCCTGTGTTTGTTTGTTAATTTCATACCTTCTCTGTTAATAAAGGGGGGACTGAGAGAAAGGAGATGCGGTGTAGGGCTGGTAGTCGCCAGGATACGTACAATTAACATTTTAGTCATTTAGCAGACGCTCTTATCCAGAGCAACTTAGTGCATTCATCTTAAGATAGCTAGGTGGGACAGCCACATATCACAGGCATAGAACGTTAAAAAAATTCCTCAACGTAGCTATCAGTCGAGTCAAAGCTAGAATGGGGGGGAGAACGTATATGTGCAGGGCCCTTAACTGTAAGGCCACCCTCAGGCACCTTGTACATTATATTAAAGTATATTTGGGAGTTGTCAATTAAAGCGGTTTGAAAGGTCATAAGGGAAAGTTTGTGTTTGACCACTGCCGAAGTCGTTCATGGTCAACAGACTACAATATCGGCTATCTGATCCCCCTGACTCCCAGTGAGCCCGTCAATTATCCTGGAAATGTTACATCACTGTGACATCACCAGTTTCCAGTCAGGTACTCTATCATGAGGTTAGCCACAGCACAGTGACAGCCATACAACATGTGACTGCATGCCAGAACAACAGGCCATTTATGTCCCACACTTCAGTAGCCCTATGCTCTTTAGATGATATTATTACACTCTGTCTGTCTATTTCTCTCTGCGCGCGAAAGAGGGTCTTGCTTGTCAGAGACCGAGAAGTTCCCACAAACATTTCCCACAAATATAAAAATCTGACAAGGTAGAGATTGTTTTGATTTAATAAACCAGACATAAAGCCTACTCCATTATCACATGACAATTGTATTATGGTATAAAGCTGACTGTTTTGGCAAGCAACATTTCCATAGTAATGTGAACTGGAACAGCTCTCTTCAGTAAACATTTTTAATTACAGCAGAAGTAGATTATTCCCTGTTTTAAGGCTGTTGTTTTTTCCAACATATTCCGCTATTTAATGTTGAAGTTCTGTGAAAGGCGAATAGAAACTCTAACCTGACCAAATCGGCGTCAAGGTTTTTAAAAGGAATTTTGAATAATTCAGAATCTTGAACATTAATTCTACAGAATGAGCATTTGTGGCAGTTATCATGTGATAACAATCCTATTATTCTTTCACTTTTCTGTACTTCAAATGTAGCAAACCCAGATCCCAATGAAATTATACAAGAAAGTATGCATGCAAGATGGCAGTCCACATTAGGCAGTGTTATGCTGCCCCTGGAGGTATAATTCAGAATTGACTGCCAAATAGGAACGACAGGGATGTCAGTTTTCAATAGCAACTCACTGTATTCTGCTCCATAGGGACTGATTGATATGAGCACTAAGCCAACACTGTATATAGTATAGTTTCTGCTCACATTAGGTATCTTCATTAAATAACTTGTTTTAAACCAGTTTAGCGTCTTGTCTAAACCGTTTCAGGTATTCGACCAGTCACAGACATTCCTGCTCTAGGCACACTGGACAAATTGTGGTAGTTTCCCACGGCAGTAAAATGGTAGCTAATATCACAAGCCCTTGTTTGTTGTAAATATGGTAAGGAAAATCTAGCAAGTAAAGCATTAATGAAATATGGAGAGAATACAATTATACTGCAATAAATATATGTATAATGTATGGATGTTGCATATTGAGGTTTCCAGTCACAACGGTAGAATGATAGTTTCAACATTTTAAAATGGCACTGCTATAATGTGACACTTTCTAGAAGGATACATTGGTGGATAATTATAGCTTTGAGGAATTGACCATGTTAATTACCTTAAATCGTCTGACATAAGCAAATCACCGGTTACGTGAAAATGATTCCATTGCATTGATAAATAGTTAGCTACAGTCCTCTATCTACAGTATGTACAGGCATTCTACTGTCCTATACTAGACACTGGATAGTGAATTTACCCTGATCCTAATGTACTTTTTAAGTTTGAGAGAGTTATCCCTGTCCCAAAAAAAGAGGAAGACTATTGGTAACATTACTAGATCATTAATGCTTTAACCTTTAAAGGGTAGACAGATGTTGTCAAACAGAAATAGTTGCTCTGGATGTGTACAATCCAGTACTCCCAGCTAGTCAACCGTGTGTTAGGCTACTACTCCTCAGGGTACTCATTTCATTAACCTGAATGCATAACTTAAGGTTTTATTGGAATGCTTTTGAATATACCGGTAGGCTAGTCTGGATCTGCGCATAATAGCCATTGAAGGTCTGATCAAGACCGGCTACTGAAGCCATTGTGTCAGATTGCAGTTGAGTTCTGACCTCTAATTGCTTTGATACAAGCACACTTTAGAATCCTGAAATTGACCTTAAGAAACATATTAATGCCCATGGTTAGGATGTATCACTACACATGCAGCTATTCTTAATGTACAATACTAACTTAATATAATGTAGGAGTATTATAATGAAGATTTGGATTGCATAATTAACCATACGTACTGTATATACAACTCTCTTTGATATTATAGTACTGCTAGATGGTACACTACTGTATTTAAATGCAAATATACAGCATATGTCCTTTTTTTTCATTGGCTGTTTCACTTCTCATCCATCTGTTCTCTGGACAAGCCTCTTGGCTGCTTGTCCTCCTGGATGGGGTAATGAGATGGTGTCACAATGAGATGGTGTCATAATGAGATGGTGTCATAATGGAAGAAGGGGTGAAGTGGAGAAGTGTTGAAGGGCTATCGAGAGCTAATGGTCGTTTGGAGCCATTCTTTAACCTGAAATGAAAACAAAACTTGTAAGAAAACATAGATGCCATGAATCCACTATTCTTTTGTGACCACCTTAAAGGGGACGTTTTATTTTAGGGGGAGAAACCATCTAATATCAAGTTGTAAAATCCCGAACTTCCCCTTTAAAATGTAGGTGATTTGGTTCTGGGTGCTGATATGAGTTCCCATCAGTGACAGAACAAGAGTAAAGGAAATAACAGACAATGAACGGCCAAGAGTCCAGTTCTGGATTAGTAGTAGGGGAAACCTACCAGTGCTATTCGGTTACTGCCACCATTGCACAATTCTCTTTACTCTCTGAAGCTATAGCTAAGTACTCCGCCCTGTGAGAGAGAGAGGTGAGGAATAAGAGAGGGGGGCAGAGAGGCAGTTAGAAAGAGAACAGAGAGAGGCAGTTAGAAAGAGAACAGAGAGAGGCAGTTAGAAAGAGAACGGAGAGAGGCAGTTAGAAAGAGAACGGAGAGAGGCAGTTAGAAAGAGAACGGAGAGAGGCAGTTAGAAAGAGTACGGAGAGAGGCAGTTAGAAAGAGTACGGAGAGAGGCAGTTAGAAAGAGTACGGAGAGAGGCAGTTAGAAAGAGTACGGAGAGAGGCAGTTAGAAAGAGAACGGAGAGAGGCAGTTAGAAAGAGTACGGAGAGAGGCAGTTAGAAAGAGTACGGAGAGAGGCAGTTAGAAAGAGTACGGAGAGAGGCAGTTAGAAAGAGTACGGAGAGAGGCAGTTAGAAAGAGTACGGAGAGAGGCAGTTAGAAAGAGTACGGAGAGAGGCAGTTAGAAAGAGTACGGAGAGAGGCAGTTAGAAAGAGTACGGAGAGAGGCAGTTAGAAAGAGTACGGAGAGAGGCAGTTAGAAAGAGTACGGAGAGAGGCAGTTAGAAAGAGTACGGAGAGAGGCAGTTAGAAAGAGTACGGAGAGAGGCAGTTAGAAAGAGTACGGAGAGAGGCAGTTAGAAAGAGTACGGAGAGAGGCAGTTAGAAAGAGTACGGAGAGAGGCAGTTAGAAAGAGTACGGAGAGAGGCAGTTAGAAAGAGTACGGAGAGAGGCAGTTAGAAAGAGTACGGAGAGAGGCAGTTAGAAAGAGTACGGAGAGAGGCAGTTAGAAAGAGTACGGAGAGAGGCAGTTAGAAAGAGTACGGAGAGAGGCAGTTAGAAAGAGTACGGAGAGAGGCAGTTAGAAGGAGTACGGAGAGAGGCAGTTAGAAGGAGTACGGAGAGAGGCAGTTAGAAAGTAACAGTTTTAGCTAGGTAATTACATAGCAAGAAAATATTTTCAGAGGAAGATTGAGGAAAAAGTGTTTAAGTGTGTGCTCTTGTGCGTGTGTCTGCGATGAATTGGACCGGTGTGTGTGTTTGTGTCTACTCACGCGCTCTCTCTCAATGCTTCCTCGCCTTGCGCTGATATCTTCCTGTAGCAGTAAATCATCTCCACCACCAGCCATACCTGCAGCCCAACGATGGTGACATACATCATCACCTCGGACAAGATGGACGCTATCCCCCTGGTCACTAGAGAGAGGAGGGGTTAAGAAGGAGACCGCCTTGGGCTTAGTTAATTAATAAGAAGCTATTTCAATGAAAATATACAGGTTTCTGAATTTCTGATGCCTCATAAAACATGATGAACCAATTATCCTCAGACATCCACAAGGGTTCAGTGTTTCACTGGAAATGGCCCAGTTTTTCAAGTTCAACATTAATCTCAACTAAAACTGTTGGAATGACCTCAAGTAGTGGGTGAGCTGACTAAGCTTGCTGCTAAACCCAACGTTCTAGAGACACTGCATCGACCGTTGTGGGAGCTTTTAAAATATTACTTAGGATTATGAAAGCAATTTAGCTCTTGGGAGTCTGACCGCTCCTCTCTTGAGAAAGATCCTTCATCCGAATGCAGGTCCGTTAAAGCAGTACAGTAGGTCTCTATGTATTCATACCCCTTGACTTATTCCACATTTTGTTGTGTTACAGCGTGAATTCAAATTAGGATTACATTTTTTGACACAATACACAATTTTTTGACCCATTGACACAATACACCATAATGACAAAGTGAAAACTTGTTTCTAGAAATGTTTGGAAATTTATTGAAAATTAAATACAGAAATAGCTAATTTACCTGTACATATGTATTCACACCCCTGAGTCAATACACCTTTGGCAGTGGTTACTGCTGTGAGTCTTTCTGGGGAAGTCTATAAGAGCTTTGCACACCTGGATTGTACAATCATTTCCCATTTAATATTTTTTTTAATCTTCGAGCTCTGTCAAATTGGTTGTTGATCATTGCTAGACAGCTATTTTCAAGTCTTGCCATAGATTTCCAAGCCAATTTTAAGTCAAAAATGTAACTAATCCACACAGGAATATTCAATGACGTCTTGGTAAGCAACTCCAGTATATATTTGGCCTTGTGTTTTAGGTTATTGTCCTGCTGAAAAGTGAATTCTGTTGGAAAGCAGACTGAACCAGGTTTTCCTCCAGGATTTTGCCTGTGCTTAGCTCTATTATGTTTATCCTAAAAACTTGCTAGTCCTTGCCGGGGATAATCATACCCGTGACATGATGCAGCCACCACTATGCTTGAAAATATGAATAGTGGTACTCCGTGATGTGTTGTGTTGGATTTGCCCCAAACATAATTGTACTCAGGACATAAAGTTCATTCCTTTGCCACATTTTTTGGCAGTTTTACTTTAGTGCCTTATCGCAAACAGGATGCATGTTTTGGAATATTTGTTATACTGTACAGGCTTCCTTCTTTTCACATTTAGGTAAGTATTGTAAAGTAACTGCAATGTTGTTGATCAAACCTCAGTTTTTTCCTATCACAGCCTACAAACTCTGTAACTGTTTTAAAGTCACTATTGGCATGGTGAAATCCCTGAGCGGTTTCCTTCCTCTCTGGCAACTGAGTTAGGAAGGACGCCTGTATCTTTGTAGTGACTGGGATACACCATCCAAGTTGTAATTAATAACTTTACCATGCTCAAAGAGATATTCAATGTCTACTTTTTTCCCTTCAATATGTGCCCTTCTTTGAAAGGCATTGGAAAACCACCCTGGTCTTTGTGGTTGAATCTGTGTGTGAAATTCACTGCTCAACTGAGGGACCTTACAATTATCTGTATGTGGCATACGGATATGTGGTAGTTATTCAAAAATCATGTCACTCTTGCTGCGGGTGATTCCTTGATCCACCTCTACGCAGACGACACCATTCTGTATACATCTGGCCTTTCTTTGGACACTGTGTTAACAAACCTACAAACGAGCTTCAATGCCATACAACACTCCTTTCGTGGTCTCCAACTGCTCTTAAATGCAAGCAAAACTAAATGCATGCTCTTCAACCGATTGCTGCCCGCACCCGCCCGCCCGACTAGCATCACTACTCTGGACGGTTCTGACTTAGAATATGTGGACAACTACAAATACCTAGGTGTCTGGCTAGACTGTAAACTCTCCTTCCAGACTCATATTAAGCATCTCCAATACAAAATGTAATCTAGAATCGGCTTCCTATTTCGCAACAAAGCCTCCTTCACTCATGCTGCCAAACATGCCCTCATAAAACTGACTATCCTGCCGATCCTTGACTTCGGCGATGTAATTTACAAAATAGCCTCCAACACTCTACTCAGCAAACTGGATGCAGTCTATCACAGTGCCATCCGTTTTGTCACCAAAGCCCCATTTACCACCCACCACTGTGACCTTCATGCTCTCGTCGGCTGGCCCTCGCTATGATATATGTCGCCAGACCCACTGGCTCCAGGTCATCTATAAGTCTTTGCTAGGTAAAGCCCCGCATTATCTCAGCTCACTGGTCACCATAGCAGCACCCACCCGTAGCACGCACTCCAGCAAGTATATCTCACTGGTCATCCCCAAAGCCAACACCCACTTTGGTCGCCTTTCCTTCCAGTTCTCTGCTGCCACTGACTGGAAAGAATTGCAAATATAGATTTTTCTATTGTGTTATTGACTGTACTTTTGTTAATCCCATGTGTAACTGTGTTGTTTTTTGTCACTTTGCTTTGTCTTGGCCAGGTCGCAGTTGTGAATGAGAACTTGTTCTCAACTGGCCTACCTGGTTAAATAAAGGTGAAATAAATAAAAAATGTTAAACACTATTTTTGCACACAGAGTCCATGAAATGTATTACGTGACTTGTTTAGGCTTAATGATTCAAAACATTTTAGCTTTTCATTTTTTAAATGTATTTGTAGAATAAAAAAAAAAACATGATTCCATTTTGACATTATGGGGTATTGTGTGTAGGCCAGTGACTTATTATAGTGATATATTTTAAATAACACAATGTGGAAAAATTCAAGGGGTGTGAATACATTCTGAAGGCACTGTATCAATGTACAGTCATGGCCAAAAGTTGAGAATGACACCAATATTAGTTTCCACAAAGTTTGCTGCTTCAGTGTCTTTAGATATTTTTGTCAGATGTTACTATGGAATAGTGAAGTATAATTACAAGCATTTCATAAGTGTCAAAGGCTTTTATTGACAATTACATGAAGTTGAATCAAAGAGTCAATATTTGCAGTGTTGACCCTTCTTGTTCAAGACCTCTGCAATCTGCCCTGGCATGCTGTCAATTAATTTCTGGGCCACATCGTGACTGATGGCAGTCCATTCTTGCATAATCAATGCTTGGAGTTTGTCAGAATTTGTGGGGTTTTGTTTGTCCACCCGCCTCTTGAGGATTGACCACAAGTTCTCAATGGGATTAAGGTCTGGGGAGTTTCCTGGCCATGTTCCCCGAGCCAGTTAGTTATCACTTTTGCCTTATGGCAAGGTGCTCCATCATGCTGGAAAAGGCATTGTTCGTCACCAAACTGTTCCTGGATGGTTGGGAGAAATTGCTCTCAGAGGATGTGTTGGTACCATTCTTTATTCATGGCTGTGTTCTTAGGCAAAATTGTGAGTGAGCCCACTCCCTTGGCTGAGAAGCAACCCTACACATGAATGGTCTCAGGATGCTTTACTGTTGGCATGACACAGGTCTGATGGTAGCGCTCACCTTGTCTTCTCCGGACAAGCTTTTTTTCCGGATGCCGCAAACAATCGGAAAGGAGATTCATCAGAGAAAATGACTTTACCCCAGTCCTCAGCAGTCCAATCCCTGTACCTTTTGCAGAATATCAGTCTGTCGCTGATGTTTTTCCTGGAGAGAAGTGGCTTCTTTGCTGCCCTTCTTGACACCAGGCCATACTCCAAAAGTCTTTGCCTCACTGTGCGTGCAGATGCACTCACACCTGCCTGCCTGCTGGCATTCCTGAGCAAGCTCTGTACTGGTGGTGCCCCGATCCCGCAGCTGAATCAACTTTAGGAGATGGTCCTTCCGCTTGCTGGACTTTCTTGGGCGCCCTGAAGCCTTCTTCACAGCAATTGAACCGCTCTCCTTGAAGTTCTTGATGATCCGATAAATGGTTGATTTAGGTGCAATCTTACTGGCAGCAATATCCTTGCCTGTGAAGCCCTTTTTGTGCAAAGCAATGATGACGGCACGTGTTTCCTTGCAGGTAACCATGGTCGACAGAGGAAGAACAATGATTCCAAGCACCACCCTCCTTTTGAAGCTTCCAGTCTGTTATCCGAACTCAATCAGCATAACAGAGTGATCTCCAGCCTTGTCCTCGTCAACACTCACACCTGTGTTAACGAGACAATCACTGACATGATGTCAGCTGGTCCTTTGTGGCGGGGCTGAAATGCAGTGGAAATGTTTTTTGGGATTCAGTTCATTTGCAATTCATCTGATCACTCTTCATAACATTTTGGAGTATATGCAAATTGCCATCATACAAACTGAGGCAGCAGATTTTGTGAAAATGAATGTGTCATTCTCAACTTTTGGCCACGACTATATCTCTACTGTGTGTCTTTTTTGATACAGTATCTACTTAATGGTCAGCTGTCATTGACAGTGATTTGTTGGATAATCATTGGCGTGGCTGTGGCTGAGCCTTTGGATTGGGAGATATGAGACTTAATGACAGCTGTGGCCGCTTCTGTGACAGGGCTACTACTACTTACCATCCATCAACAGCTGTGTAGATAATGAGATGTATGACTGTTTCCTGTTCGTCCCTTTGTCATATATCCTTGATTTTGATATCAATGCTTACATTTTGGAACATGGTCCAACCTACCATCTGACCCTAAATCAAAATCGTATAACTCATGCACCTTGTTCATCATCCGCTTGGACAATATTGCCACTTTTGTCAATTCAGGCATGGACATTGAGTGTCGGTCAACTCCTGTCCTCTCTTCCCTTCCTTCCCTCCCTCTACCCCGCTACCCCACCACCCTCTCTCCCCTCCAACTCGTCCCCCTCCATATACAGGGTGTAAGTAAGCCTATGTCATGGCACTAATTTCACGAGGGTGATCTTAGTGTACTATTTCCCTCTCTTCCACCCTCTCTCTCTCCCCTCCTCTCTCCCTATCCCCAGATGAGGGTGTGTGTCTACTATACTGTTTGTGTGTGTGTTCATTTGCATGTGCTCATTTGTCTAGACCTAAGCCTAACCCTGTGAACCCTAAAGCCAACGCCTCACGTCTTGGCACCACGTTGAGGTGGACGATCTTGGTGGTGTCGTTGTGGAACTTGAAGGAGGTGAAGATGAGGGTGCGGTTGAAGATGCAGCGGTAGGTGCCCGTGTCGTTCCACGTCACGTTCAGGATGTAGATGGAGCCGTCCTGCAGGTCCTTGGTCTTCTTGCTGCCGTTCCAGTCCAGACGCTCGTAGAAGCGCTCGTCCGGGATGTCGCTCATTAGATCCTCGTAGCTGTAGATCTATTGGAGAACACAATGGGGGGGGGAAGTGAGACATACGAGCTTGCAATCCAAACTAATATGCTGTTTCCCCGTTAATTGGAGCATATCAGTTTGGATTGGCTTTGTGGTTAGAGCGTATGCCCTGAGATTGGAAGGTAGGGCGATTGAACCTTGGTCATGTCATACCGAAGACTGTTAATTAAGGAGATGTATTGGGGGAAAGGCCTTGCGATAGACTAGCATCCTGTCCAGGGGTGTACATCGAGGATCCTGCTATTCTGGCTTGGACAAGATTAGTTAGTTTAGATTCTAGGTTATATGAGACAGGGTTTGGTGAGCCAACACACTCATCCTGGGCAGATCATATTAGGATTTTTACATTACTGGATGAAATCTGTGCAGCACTTTAATCAAAGCACCAATGTTCTGCATCAAGAAGGGCTCATATCTCTGGACTAACAAGGGCTCATATCTCTGGACTAAGTGCTCAATCAGGTACTTTGGTTCTGTTATGGTTTGATTGTGTAGTGATTTATAAAAAAAGATTTAAGTAATTTCTAAAGCAGTTTGGTTGGTACAGTATAAGCAGTGGTGGAAGAAGTACCCAATTGTCACACTTGAGTAAAAGTAAAGATACCTTAAGAGAAAATAACTCAAAGTGAAAGTCACCCAGTAAAATCCTACTTGAGAGTAAAAGTCTGAAAGTATCTGCTTTTAAATATACTTAAGTATTAAAAGTAAATGTATACATCATTTCAAATTCCTTACATGAAACAAACCAGACTCCACCATTTTCTTGTTTTATTAAAATGTACGGATAGCCAGGGGCACGCTCCAACCCTCATACATAACGAAGCATGTGTTTGGTGAGTCTGCCAGATCAGAGGCATTAGGGATGACCAGGGATGTTCTCTTGATAAGTGTGTGAATTAGACCATTTCCCTGTCTTGCTAAGCATTCAAAATATAACGAGTAATTTTAGGTGTCAGGGAAAACGTATGGAGTAAAAAAAACGCCCAAGTATTTTTACTTAAGTAATTTACATCAACGAGTATAAGTATCATGTGCAGTGTTTTTTTTCCTGGTCCAGCATGCATGTCTATAACAGGGATTCCTATTTTTACAGTAAAACTATATAATAATAATAATATATGTAATTTAGTGTATACGTTTTAATCCAAAGCGATTTGTAGTAGACTATGCATACATTTTAGAATATGTGACCCCAGCAGGAATCGAACAACAACCCTGAGGTTACTAGTGCCACACTCTTACCAAATGAGCCACACAAGACCACCTACAGTAACAGGGGAAGTGACTGGTCTACTGGCCTAAAGGTCTTCTGACTCTGCCCCTTGATCCCTATGAAACAACAGGCTGAATAGCATGGTCAGAGGTCTAACCCGTGTGTTATGATTTTTATGAATAATGACTAAATGATGTATACATTTAACATAGAACTATAACTAACAAAAATCTTACCTGTCACTGTATGATTGTATGAAATTTATTAGAATCATAAATCTAAATCCGATGTGTGTAGTTTTAGTCAGAATTAGAACAAGGACTTTTTGTTCTTTTTTAGTATGTAAGCAGGGTGCAAGTGTGAAACAAATGATAAGAGGAGCTATCGACAGACAAGCTGTACTACTGTGTTCCTTACAGGACATTCTGTCTCCACCCAGGGAGGGGAGAAACCTTGGGCTTGTAGTAGATTGTATAACAGGTGGCAGGCAATGTATGAGAAGGAGAAGACTTGTGAACTATATTGTCATTGTCTTAGAGGAGGAGGGACAGTTATGACGAAATGAGAGGTATATAAACCAATGTACATGTAAGGATGGGCAGAGCTTTCGTAAATTAACATGCTGACTATGGTAGACTGGCCTCTGTCTGTTTCATTTTAATAAGAACCTTACAAATTCTTAGTAACAGACAGAGTAGTTTAATTGAAGTTCAGTTTATGAACATTGAGAACAAAATTCTTTTGACACCGTGTCACTCTGCTCTTGACCCCCAGCCCTGACCTCTCCTTGGGGTTCTGTTTCACGAGATCAATCTTAGCTTTCTTTTCTTGGAAGTTACTGGATGGAATACGAGGACCCTACTAGGGGCTAGTGATGCATAATAGTTTAGGGTCTTTATTGTTTTTGAGTATATGCTTTCAGCATTATGCTCAGCATGTTGTAGTAACTGAGGGCTGAATCCTAACTTGTATGGATATGTACACAATAACTCATGTAAATCATGCATTGCTATCAATAAGAGATTGTTTAAGTTATGCACACTGGTCTAAAATGGATTCACCCCTTAACATCCAAACTTTTGTTTCACAGTTTCCAAATATTGTAGTGTCAAACCAGGCAACTGGCTGCGGCCACTCCCAGCATGAGCCCTTGTTGAGGCTGTATTAGTCAGGGCCTGCCTGCACCACTTCCTGATGCATTAGCTGTTTAGAAACAAACAGAGCTAATGGGATCTCTCTCCTCATGTATGCTGTTATGTGATGGAGGGATTTAATAGCTAATGGCTGCTCTGTATTGATGTTGGAACAGACTCCTTCCTTTTAGGGAAAGTTGTGTATGTTTACATCTGACACTGAGGAAAAGAGCCCGTCATGATAAATGCATGGCTGTGATGCTCTTTCTCATGATAAATGATAGCTCCCATTTCACTGGAGAAGAGACTACTTGTTTTGCTGACATAGAAATTGCCTATGAAATGTAACCATGCTTGTTTTGATTGATGTGTTTTGTCTTTTTACTGAATGAGTTAAAATGATCTACCTTGATGTGTCTCCATTGTACAGCACACCCATTGGTGTGATGACTTGGGAGTCATTGTGTTCAGTGGGGCTCTAACGTTCATGAATTGCTTATGAAACCTTGTTTCGTAATCTAAATGGAAACTAAATGTCAATGAATGTGTATTGGAGGCGAAGTCAGGTGCAGGAGAGCAGAGTGAATTGAACAGGTGCACTCTTTATTCCGGTAAACTTGCAAAAAAGCACAAAACAACGTGCCCAAAACACGGAACATAGACAAATGTCTGGCGCGTAACAAAATTCACAATATACAAAGTACACGTAACACAAACAATCTTCCACAAAGACATGATGGGGAACAGAGGAATAAATACATGTAGATTGATTGGGGAATGAAAACCAGGTGTGCGGGGAACAAGACAAAACAAATGGATACATGAAAAATGGAGCGGCGATGGCTAGAAAGCAGGTGACGTCGACCACCGAACGCCGCCCGAACAAGGAGAGGACCTGACTTTGGCGGAAGTCGTGACACTAAAAGGCCTGCCTTTGTTGCTGAAACAACAGACAAGTCAACCTGCTTAGCTACCTCATTGACTCTCCGTGGGCTCAGAATGAGTGGGGATACTTTTTAAACTCTGCTGGGAGGGATCATTTATTGTGCACTTGCACACTGTCATGAATTTAACAGCGGTGGAAACTCCCTCTAGCCAATGTTAACACTAATCCAATCCTTTGAATCCATGTCGGTGAGTGCGCAAGTGCACAGTTTCATAATTTATTTATTATATTTCTATAGCGGTTTTCATAATCTCAAAGCGCGTCAAAAGCAAAAAACAAACAAGCAATACATCATGAGTAGCCTTTAGTTTAGGAGAAATGCGGAGAATCTAAGGTGTCTCTCAACAATATGTATTTCCCCCTGAAGTGTGCACTCATCCACTACTTCCCACAGATCTAAAAGCACTGCAGTCATGGGCTAGTGGGAGTACCATATTTATTCTACCAGTCATTTCCTTTTAAATCAGTGACGGAAGGTGAACAGGTGCACATTTTGCGAGGAGGAGAGATAATTGGGATATATCCCGCTACTGTCCCTATGGATCCGTGTCTACTCACTGTTGTGAACTCGCTCTCCCCTTTGGGCATAAAGGACCATTCAACAGTGGCCTCGGCGGGCACCTCGCCCCTCATTTTACAGGAGATACAGCCCAGCTTAAAGCCTTCGTTGACCACTGCGTCAGTGTCAGAGTCCACCTCCACACATGCTCCATGGCATAGAGACGCTGAGGAGAGAGAAAGTACAACAAACATACAGTTAGCCATGGATATTTGGTGCTAGCCATGGATATTTGGCTTTACAGCCCACTGGGCACATTGGGTGAATCAACGTTGTTGACCCAACATGGAATAGACATTGAATTGGCATCCGTGCCCAGTGAGAGTACACTCCTCTTTTACAGTGGTCACATCCGTGCAGCACGAAAATTTGATCACTATAAACGGTTGGTCAATATAACCACGTTCACTAAAAATGGAGTGCAGTGTACGAGTAAATCTGAAGTAGGCCTGAGAGCCATCATGGGTGATGATCCTTGTTCATTGATCCATGGCTTGAGAACAGGCTGACACAAGGCCAACGCTCTAGTGATATTGTCTCAATACGTTACAGGCAAACTGTCTCCTAATGCTTGTCAATTGAATTGGCAGATAATATGATAATGATATGGTAATGATATAATTAAGAGTTTTTGTTTTGCGTGCTTGCTCCTATCGCTCATAGCATGCTTGTCTTTTTTTCAATATCAGAGCATAAATTCTTGCATTTTATTTATTTCCACTCATAATTTCGATATAGGTTTTGTTGTCGATTTGGTCAATTGTATTTTTTTTCCATATAGATTCAGATTCTATAGTCTATTGACGAATTAGCCAAACAAGCTACAATGGCTGAGGGTGACCTGGATGTAGAAATTGAGGGGAAATAAACAGATTGCAGTGAGCGACGCTAGTCTCCTTGCAGCCTGTCTGCGAGGTATATACAGTGGGGAGAACAAGTATTTGATACACTGCCGATTTTGCAGGTTTTCCTACTTACAAAGCATGTAGAGGTCTGTAATTTTTATCATAGGTACACTTCAACTGTGAGAGACGGAATCTAAAACAAAAATCCAGAAAATCACATTGTATGATTTTTAAATAATTAATTTGCATTTTATTGCATGACATAAGTATTTGATCACCTACCAACCAGTAAGAATTCCGGCTCTCACAGACCTGTTAGTTTTTCTTTAAGAAGCCCTCCTGTTCTCCACTCATTACCTGTATTAACTGCACCTGTTTGAACTTGTTACCTGTATAAAAGACACCTGTCCACACACAATCAAACAGATTCCAACCTCTCCACAATGGCCAAGACCAGAGAGCTGTGTAAGGACATCAGGGATAAAATTGTAGACCTGCACAAGGCTGGGATGGGCTACAGGACAATAGGCAAGCAGCTTGGTGAGAAGGAAACAACTGTTGGCGCAATTATTAGAAAATGGAAGAAGTTCAAGATGACGGTCAATCACCCTCGGTCTGGGGCTCCATGCAAGATTTCACCTCGTGGGGCATCAATGATCATGAGGAAGGTGAGGGATCAGCCCAGAACTACACGGCAGGACCTGGTCAATGACCTGAAGAGAGCTGGGACCACAGTCTCAAAGAAAACCATTAGTAACACACTACGCCTTCATGGATTAAAATCCTGCAGCGCACGCAAGGTCCCCCTGCTTAAGCCAGTGCATGTCCAGGCCTGTCTGAAGTTTGCCAATGACCATCTGGATGATCCAGAGGAGGAATGGGAGAAGGTCATGTGGTCTGATGAGACAAAAATAGAGCTTTTTGGTCTAACTCCACTCGCCGTGTTTGGAGGAAGAAGAAGTATGAGTACAACCCCAAGAACACCATCCCAACCATGAAGCATGGAGGTGGAAACATCATTCTTTGGGGATGCTTTTCTGCAAAGGGGACAGGACGACTGCACCGTATTGAGGGGAGGATGGATGGGGCCATGTATCGCGAGATCTTGGCCAACAACCTCCTTCCCTCAGTAAGAGCATTGAAGATGGGTCGTGGCTGGGTCTTCCAGCATGACAACGACACAAAGCACACAGCCATGGCAACTAAGGAGTGGCTCCGTAAGAAGCATCTCAAGGTCCTGGAGTGGCCTAGCCAGTCTCCAGACCTGAACCCAATAGAAAATCTTTGGAGGGAGCTGAAAGTCCGTATTGCCCAGCGACAGCCCCGAAACCTGAAGGATCTGGAGAAGATCTGTAGGGAGGAGTGGGCCAAAATCCCTGCTGCAGTGTGTGCAAACCTAGTCAAGAACTACAGGAAACGTATGATCTCTGTAATTGCAAACAAAGGTTTCTGTACCAAATATTAAGTTCTGCTTTTCTGATGTATCAAATACTTATGTCATGCAATAAAATGCAAATTAATTACTTAAAAATCATACAATGTGATTTTCTGGATTTTTGTTTTAGATTCCGTCTCTCATAGTTGAAGTGTACCTATGATAATAATTACAGACCTCTACATGCTTTGTAAGTAGGAAAACCTGCAAAATCGGCAGTGTATCAAATACTTGTTCTCCCCACTGTATAAGTAAGCTATTTGCATATATAGACGCATAAGTCTATATATGCCATCATGTCACATACTGTACATCGGCCGAGAGCAACACACCTGTAACTGCAAGTGTTTCTTTCTCACACTGCACCCTGCAGTTTCCACAAAAGCATCTGCACCTGCATCGCTCTCAACCAATGATCTCGTGCTATTTTCAGCTTTGACCTCTGGCGATGCTTTTTGTTCAACCGTAATGAGATGAGGGGACAGGATACACATTGCACAGACTGTCAGATGAAAAGGGACTTGAAAATTAACCAACACATAGTTTGGTTGAATTTCATAGTCACCATTCATAATATACTACAGTACCTGATATGCACCAACGTGAGAACTCTCTGAAAGAAATATTGCAACACTGAATTCTGATACAGATGAAGACAGAGAGAGAGAGAGAGACAATGCTGCAGAATACTACAGAGAAAGAAGAAGAAACAGAGGGAGGGTTGGAGGGAAGGAAGGAAGGAAAAAGGGAGGAAAGAGGGAGGAAAGAGAGAGGGAGAGTTAACAGCCATTTCTAGAAGAGGCAGAGGAGGGGACAGGCGTAATGCCTGCTGATTCACTGCAGAGAGAGGGGGAGGAGGAGAGAAAGTTAACATCACAACAGTTTCATCACATCAGCTACTTCCACGGGGGGGGGGGGCAGCCCATGTAGACAGACGTGTAGAAAGGGGACTGGGATGGCTAGTTTTGACTGCTCAGAAAGGAAAAGACCTGGAAAGAACACAGACATGAGGACCCATAACACTGTCACATTTCACACTACCACCATATCATCCAGCAAATGAGAGAGTCGGAAGGGGGTTGGGGGAGGTCACAAGACAGGAGATAATGCTGACGCACCATTGCTACAAGACAGCAGAGGAAGGAGAGGGAGAGTGGCGAAAACTGACACAGTGTAGAGTACACAAACAGTGGCAGGCCGTTGTTTGAGGAGAGGAGAGGAGAGGAGAGGAGAGGAGAGGAGAGGAGAGGAGAGGAGCACAGTGGGGAGGAGTAGATGCTGCTGCCAGCTGTTCATAGCAGAGACAGCGAGAGGAGAGGGCAGGAGAGGAACAGAACATGCAGTGGGTAGACTCATCCAAACAAAGTGCAGACTCAGTGACCTACAGTTGAAGTCGGAAGTTTACATACACCTTTGCCAAATACATTTAAACTCCGTTTTTCACAATTCCAGACATTTAATCCTAGTAAAAATTCCCTGTCTTAGGTCAGTTACGATCACCACTTTATATTAAGAATGTGAAATGTCAGAATAATAGTAGAGAGAATGATTTACTTCAGCTTTTATTTCTTTCATCACAATCCCAGTGTGTCAGAAGTTTACTCAATTAGTATTTGGTAGCATTGCCTTTAAATTGTTTAACTTGGGTCAAACGTTTTGGGTAGCCTTCCACAAGCTTCCCACAATAAGTTGGGTGAATTGTCCCATTCCTCCTGACAGAGCTGGTGTAAGTCAGGTTGGTAGGCCTCCTTGCTCGCACACGCTTTTTCAGTTCTGCCCACAAATGTTTTATGGGCTTGAGGTCAGGGCTTTGTGATGGCCACTCCAATACCTTGACTTTGCTGTCCTTCAGCCATTTTGCAACAACTTTGGAAGTATGCTTGGGGTCATCGTCCATTTGGACAACTCATGTCTTGAGATGTTGCTTCAATATATCCACATCATTTTCTTCCCTCATGATGCCATCTATTTTGTGAAGTGGACCAGTCCCTCCTGTAGCAAAGCACCCCCACAACATGATGCTGCCACCCCTGTGCTTCACAGTTGGGATGGTGATCTTCGGCTTGCAAGCCTCCCCCTTTTTCCTCCAAACATAACAATGGTCATTATGGCCAAACAGTTCTATTTTTGTTTCATCAGACCAGAGGACATTTCTCCAAAAAGTACGATCTTTGTCCTCATGTGCAGTTGCAAACCGTAGTCTGTCTTTTTTATGGCGGTTTTGGAGCAGTGGCTTCTTCCTTGCTGAGCAGCCTTTCAGGTTATGTCGATATAGGACTCGTTTTACTGTGGATATAGATACTTTTGTACCTGTTTCCTCCAGCATCTTCACAAGGTCCTTTGCTGTTGTTCTGGGATTGATTTGCACTTTTTGCACCAAAGTACGTTCATCTCTAGGAGACAGAACGAGTTTTCTTCCTGAGCGGCATGACGGCTGCGTGGTCCCATGGTGTTTATACTTGCGTACTATTGTTTGTACAGATGAACGTGATTGATTTGATTTCATTTGATTTTCCCAAGATGTCAAGCAAAGAGACACTGAGTTTGAAGGTAAACCTTGAAATACATCCACAGATACACCTCCAGTTGACTCAAATGATGTCTATTAGCCTATCAGAAGCTTCTAAAGCCATGACATCGTTTTCTGGAATTTTCCGCTGTTTAAAGGCACAGTCAACTTAGTGTATGTAAACTTCTGACCCACTGGAATTGTGAGTTATAAGTGAAATAATCTGTCTGTAACAATTGTTGGAAAAATTACTTGTGTCATGCACAAAGTAGATGTCCTAACCGACTTGCCAAAACTATAGTTTGTTAACCTCTTATGGCTGCAAGGGAAATTATTGAGTAGCCAGAAAAAAGGTGCCCATTTCAAACGGCCTCGTACTCAATTCTTGCTCGTACAATATGCATATTATTTATTACCTTTGGATATAAAACACCTTCTAGTTTCTAAAACAGGTTTAATTATTTCTCTAAGTGAAACATAACTCTTTTTACAGCCCATTTTCTGGAAAAAGTGAATTTTCCAAGAAGCTATGTCTCTCTTCAAGATACTCTCTATAAAAGGCCTTGGCACTTGGGACTGTACAAACACGTCACACATCTTCCCCTGGTTGTCATGCGGAAGTGAGAGAAAAAAGGACTTGATTATCTCTGTCAGGGACTGAAAGGAACCTCTTTGAGTGATAAGTGCGCACTTTATAATTTTTTCTGGGCGCGAAGTAGGAACTGGACCGCGCTCCTGGAAAACACTCGTTATAGGTGAATATGACCTCCAGCTTCGATTTTCTTTGATACATGTCACAAAATCATCCTAAAGTATGTTTTTTCAATATACTTTAATTATATTATTGAAATTTATTCTGGACTTTAGACGTGATGCGACGCAAGAATTTTGTCAAGACGGAGAGGTTAGCATGGCATGGCCAGTGTGTCATGCTAATTCAACAGGGACATCGTTCGTTCTAGGTCCAAATGAACACGGTTCTGAACAAAGGACCCTTTGGAGAACATTCTGATGGAAAATCAACAAAGATAAGGACCCAATTTGGGATGCTTTTTCATATATCTGTCGAACTGTGCTATCGCTAGCGTTTGACTAGAATCAATGCTGCTGTGTGCTAGCTATTGTAGTAAGCTAATATAACGATATATTGTGTTTTCGCTGTAAAACACTTCAGAAATCGGAAATATTGTCTGTATTCACAAGATCTTTCTCTTTCATTAGCTATCCACCATATATTTTTCTGAAATCTTTTCTGATGTGAAATTAGAAGTAGACGTTGGTGTCTGTTTTCTCTGGCTACTGCCGTGCGATTTCTTACTGTAGCTATGATGGTAGCAGTAATGTAAAACTGATTTATAGCTAAAATATGCATTTTTTTTGAACAAAACATAGATTTATTGTGTAACATGTTATAGGACTGTCATCTGAGGGAGTTTTTTCTAGGTTATTTAGGTTAGTTCTAGGTTAGTTAGGTTGGCTTTGCATGCTAGCTGCATGCTAGCTGCATGCTACCGGTGCTGTGAAAAATATGTCTCTCTTTTTGTATTTGGTGGTGAGCTAACATGAATATATGTGGTGTTTTCGCTGTAAAACATTTAAAGAATCTGAAATATTGTCTGTATTCACAAGATCTTTCTCTTTCATTAGCTATCCACCATATATTTCTCTGAAATGTTTTCTGAAGTGTAATAAGGTAGTTGACGTTGGTGTCTGTATTTTCTCTGGCTACTCCCGTGCGATTTCTTACTGTAACTATGATGGTAGCAGTAATGTAAAACTGATTTATAGCTAAAATATGCATTTTTTTTGAACAAAACATAGATTTATTGTGTAACATGTTATAGGACTGTCATCTGAGGTAGTTTTTTCTAGGTTATTTAGGTTGGTTCTAGGTTAGTTAGGTTGGCTTGTGCATGCTAAATGCAGCCTACTTGTGCTGTGAAAAATGTCTTTCTGTCTTTTTTTATTTGGTGGTGACCTAACATAAATATATGTGGTGTTTTCTCTGTAAAACATTTAAAAAATCGGACATGTTGGCTGGATTGACAAGATGTTTATCTTTCAAATGCTGTATTGGACTTGTTAATGTGTGAAAGTTAAATATTTTACAAAAATAGATTTTGAATTTCGCGCTCTGCACTTGGACAGGCTGTTGTCATATTGATCCCGATGTCGGGCTTGCAGCCTGAAGAAGTTAACAAGAAATTTGTGGAGTGGTTGAAAAACAAGTTTTAATGACTCCAACCTAAGTGTATGTAAACTTACGACTTCAACTGTATCATCAACCTTCTGCAAACTCATTTCCGGTAATGTGACAGACACAGAGCACAATATCCAAATCCGTTGCGTAATCTGTTGACGGTTGGGCAGAGATTTGCCTTATGCAACTAATATTCCAGAAACTGCAGATTAGATTAGGAGAGGAGCCAGTGCGGGGCGATTAGCCGTTGATATCAATTTACTGAATGCCCTCAGTCTGAATGCAACAATACAAAATGGTGAGTTATAGTTCCTGAAAAGGCTGTCTGTCTGTCAGTCCCTACAGACTGATGTTGATGAGTCAACTGTTAGGAACGGAAGGGATTGCAAGAGGATGGATGGAGGTCATTCTCTGAGCCAGAGAGGAGATGGAAGGAAAAAGCAGAGAGAACATACAAAAGAGAGTGATTTACAGTCGAGTGAAGGAGGGAGAGAGAGAAATAGAGAGAATGAAAGAGGGATCTATAGAGCGAAGGAGAGAGACAGAAGGGAAGCAGATCACGTCAGTTTCCATGACAAGGTTACCACCCATTTACAGTGGAGACACACCCTCGACCTGGGGAAATAGCACACATCCATGACATGTCCCAAGAAAGGAACTTTCCATAGGAACAAACACATGTAATGTACTGTTTGTTGCATTCTTTTTCTCAGAGAAAATGACACATCTAGACCGGCATCGCTGGCAGCTAGTGAAGTGACTGCATTTGAGGATGCCTGAATAATTCTTGGATCTGTGTTGAAAATGGCCTATTGACACTCCCCTAGGCTTTTTCTATCTTTGAATTAGAATCTCCAGGGAAGGTGTTGTGTCCGTAGTACTGTACATTGAAGTGTGGTCTGGGGACTTCTATCAGTTCAGGGAAAGAGAGCATGTCACATGCCCTAAAAGACACATCTATAGGAACACCGTCCTGCCTTTAAATGCTCAAAAGGCAGCATCATGTCGATTGGGACACAGCCTACAGTGTTTGTTGTCTAATATCTATCTAGTAGGGCCATTTATCCAACTTCGAAACAGACTAAAGTATATTGATGAACTAAATGCTCTCCCGTAAATCACTACCTCCCTGCTTAATGGATACCAAACCTACTAGTGATCAGTTATCCTCGTCTGCCCTTGCTCAACTCCATATCTCTCTTGTGCTGCCTATCTCACTCTGTCTCTGTCACGCACGCACGCACACAAACACACACTCTCAGATGTAATCTGAGTGAGAAGGCATTGTCGGGAGACACCGATCAGGAAATCACTTTGGAGCACTATCCTCCCCTCTCCCTGTCTCCAATACTCTGGCTGTGCGTGTGTGTGTGTGTGTGTGTGTGTGTGTGGAGGTTTTGATGTGTGAACTGCTTCAACCTGAGGCTGAACTGCTTTGACTCATGGGCAGACACAGAGAGAGGGAAAGAGGGAGAGAAGCCGCCATGTCCCCGCTAACGGAGGACCCCGCATCAGTGGTGCCTGCCTGTCTAGACTGACAAGGAACAGAGCGCCAAGAATAGAGGCTCTATGACCAACAGTCAGTTTATCTATCAAATGTATGGCTACCACTGCAGATGACCCTGGGCATGTTAGTGTGTTTGTCTTGTTACATCACTAGACTTTAAACCAGTATATTTCAGTCCACATGAACAATAAAGACAGACTATGCATACTTTTCTTACATTTTTATGTATAACTTTTTTTTAGAGTACTGTTTAATCAGTGAGTACATTACAGGTACAAACTCTAGGCCATTATACTAGCTACAGTCAAGTAAAACATACTTAAGAACCTGCAGAGCACATGAAGTGTGTGTGCGTACGTGCGTGTAATTAGAACATTTAGTCATGGTCCAGATTAGCGGATTAGATTAAACGGATAGATTACACCTTCCATCAAATTTACAGATTTGAATAATAGATTTTATTTTGAGGCTATTCTGAACACCTAGGAGAAGCTTGAACCAGATCACAACTGCAAGAATGTGAATGTTCTTATCAGTGCAATGGCTGCTGCATTTCCATTTACAGTCTTCCTTCCCCAGATGTTAGCACACACAATTTGAGTCCATCAATCAGGAAAGCCTTTGGGAGGGCTATTTGAAATGGGCAAGTGAAGAAATTGATCGTTGATCTTAGTTGAAGCTATGAACTATTGAGTTGATCTCATCTCCAAAGTGCTTGAGATGTTTGGAGAGGCTTGCCACTCCCAGTATTCCATTAACCATTAACCTCGTCCTCTAGCAATTCCTGCTTGTCCATTTGACAGGCTATGGGTCTATGGGCCTGTGCTGGTCTCTCTAACAGCGAAGATTCCTCAAGGCTGCCAGTCTTTAGATTTGATGTGTTTTTATGTTTTACACTCTTGTCAACAGCAAGGACAAACAAGGCAGGTAGTATACAGTTTAGTCATATTGGGGGAAAATGAGATTGGCCCATTTTGGTATTCTTGTCTCACTCCCATGTACTTGTCTCATTTTCATCTGCTTGTCCAACTCTCATCTACCTGTCCAACTCTCATCTAACTGTCCAACTCTCATCTACCTGTCCAACTCTCATCTACCTGTCCAACTCTCATCTACCTGTCCAACTCTCATCTACCTGTCCAACTCTCATCCACCTGTCCAACTCTCATCTACCTGTCCCACTCTCATCTACCTGTCTCACTCTCATCTACCTGTCTCACTCTCATCTACCTGTCCAACTCTCATCTACCTGTCCAACTCATCTACCTGTCCCACTCTCATCTACCTGTCCCACTCTCATCTACCTGTCCCACTCTCATATACCTGTCCCACTCTCATATATCTGTCTCACTCTCATATATCTGTCTCACTCTCATATATCTGTCTCACTCTCATCTACCTGTCTCACTCTCATCTACCTGTCTCACTCTCATCTACCTGTCTCACTCTCATCTACCTGTCTCACTCTCATCTATTTGAAGACCAGACTTCTTTGAGGATTCTGTCTGTCTGTCCTTATCATCACCCATTGTCTGTCTCCCTGTCTGTCCTCTCTCATCTTCTCTCCCTGGATGGGTACAGATGTGCACAGCACGCCAGACCCTGTCTCTCTTTGGGCTGCCCTCACTCGGCCTGTCCAGCAGACAGAAAGGCTGCTTTATTTACCCGTTACACAAGTGCTGTTGCATAACACTCATACCTCCACCCCAACCTCTCTCCTCCCCCTCCTCCTCTCTCTCTCTCTCTCTCTCTCTCTCTTCCTTCTCTCCTCCCCCCCCTCTCCCTTTTTCTCAAAAACATTTTTTTTCAGCTTGGTCGCATTGTCCTCCATCACTCTGCAGATCTCTTTGTGCACCAACTCTCCATTCTCTCCATCCCTCCATTATTTTGGTGCACTGACATCATTTTAAGAGATTTGGCTGTAGTGCTGCCAGCGAGGGTAAACTGTGTCCTGAGGGTACTGCTAACGGGGGCAGGTTTAGATGGGGACATGGTGGGCATACTGTGTGTCCTACATTTGGGACAACAAGTGGTGGCAGCGGTTGTTTCGTTTACAGGGGCAGGGTTAGAGGGGGACAGAGTTTGGCTGAGGGAGATAAGCTCCCCCTAAATCTCCCATTTTAAGGAAATGCTTCCTTTTTTGTATTCAGAGCCTCAGCATAAACAAAGCATGCGACACGGAAGCAAAAGCGAAAAGCAAAACCACACAGCACGTACTTATACATACATACATAAATACATACATACAGTATACACTGTACTCTCATAGATTGGACCATGCATCAGAAAACCTTCTCTCTGATTTGTGCTTTCACCACCACTTTGTAATAATAAGGGCCACGTGTGTGTCATTACCAGACGAGACTGAATTCTTCCGCTGTTCTGTTCACTACACACTTCAGTCTGACTGCCATCATTGAAGTCATTTGTGGTGACGTCAAAATGAGGGGTGGTGTACAAAACAAAGTCATCAGCGATTGGATCATCTCTAACCAATCAGAGTAACAAAGCCAATGACCAATTTTCCAAATGCTGCTTTTCCCACATGTGTTCTGGCTCTCGCCCAACCCATCGGTTTCTGGGACCAATCAGAATGGTAAGAATTCATTAGCGTTCTATAAATCGTCTGGGAGGTACTCAGATCCAGAATAATTGCGGAGAAGAAACTAATGTCCGTGGGCGTGGTGTAGCGTTTGGCCGGAGCAAGGAGTTTGGGTAGCCAGGCAATGTGTGTACATCCATTCAATATAATTAATATAATTCAAAATAGAAACATTCAGGTTTTTCACATAGGGCCGGGATAATGAACTAGATAACGCATGGTGACAATTTTTTTTCTTCAGCAAATGGTCGAGGGACCGGAACGTTATTAAAAATAATTTGAAGACGGCAAATTGACTGCAAGAAGCCCAAACAGATACACTACATTGGACTAGTAACCGAAAGGTTACAAGTTCGAATCCCCGAGCTGACAAGGTACAAATCTGTCGTTCTGCCCCTGAACAAGGCAGTTAACCCACTGTTCCTAGGCCGTCATTGAAAATAAGAATTTGTTCTTAACTGACCTACCTAGTTAAATAAATGTAAAAAAAATGTGGTCACCCGCACGATGAACATCTCATTCCAAAACCATCAGCATTAATATGGAGTTGGTCTGCCCTTAGGTGCTATAACTCCACTCTTCTGGGCTGGCTTTCCAGGTGAATTTTGTCCCATTCCTCCTGACAGAGCTGGTGTAACTGAGTCAGGTTTGTAGGTCTCCTTGCTCGCACACGCTTTTTCAGTTCTGCCCACAAATTTTCTATGGGATTGAGGTCAGGGCTTTGTGATGGCCACTCCATACCTTGAGGTTATGTCGATTATAGGATTTGTTTTATTGTGGATATAGATACTTTTGTACCTGTTTCCTCCAGCATCTTCACAAGGTCCTTTGCTGTTGTTCTGGGATTGATTTGCACTTTTCGCACCAAAGTACGTTCATCTCTAGGAGACCGAACACGTCTCCTTCCTGAGTGGTATGACGGCTGCGTGGTCCCATGGTGTTTATACTTGCGTACTATTGTTTGTACAGATGAATGTGGTACCTTCAGGCGTTTGGAAATTGCTCCCAAGGATGAACCAGACTTGTGGACGTCTACAATTTTCTTTTTGAGGTCTTGGCTGAATTCTTTTGATTTTCCCATGATGTCAAGCAAAGAGGCACTGAGTTTGAAGGTAGGCCTTGAAATACATCCACAGGTACACCTCCAATATGCTCAAATGATGTCAATTAGCCTATCAAAAGCTTCTAAAGCCATGACATAATTTTTCTGGAATTTTCCAAGCTGTTTAAAGGCACAGTCAACTTAAGTTTACATACACTCTGACCCACTGGAATTGTGATACAGTGAATTATAAGTGAAATAATCTGTCTGTAAACAATTGTTGGAAAAATTACTTGTGTCATGCATAAAGTAGATGTTCTTACCAACTTGCCAAAACTATAGTTTGTTAACAAGAAATGGGTGGAGTGGTTGAAAAATGAGTTTTAATGACTCCAACCTGAGTGTATGTAAACTTCCGACTGTCAGAAATGGGTGTGGCATAACTTTTTGTTTATGAAATAAATTAAATAAGTATGTAATTGTTGTGTCATTTGTTCTTTCAGGTTCCCTATATTTAATATTAGGTTTTGGTCGAAGATCTGATAACATTCACTGTCATAAATATGCAAAAGGAGAGAATTTGAAAGGGAGCAAATACTATTTCACAGCACTGTACCTGTAATATGGATTCAGAACGCATTATGTGCTTACTGTAATAGATGTGTTGTATGCAGACCATAGTGAAGCACACCTCACAGCACAGTCCATTCTGTTTTCCATGATGCTACGGGGGTAGACACAGCGGGTTTGTGTGATCGATTAAGCAACAGTGAGTACAGGTACTAATCTACACTGTTCTAGACTGTTCCATGCTACTGAGCCCTCAATTATAACTCCAACGCATGGCCTCATCTCATCTCGTTATTCGCTCTGAAAACAAGAACAGCTGGTTCAGGCTTTTAGTGAGCAATCTGGCAAAATGAGGGTCTCACACACACAGGTCTTTTTTCGTTTTTTTTGCAGTCAATGGGAAGGAACACTTGGTTAAACAGTGCACAGGACATTCAATATACTGTATCTCTATTATTTAACAATCAGTGTTACAATAACAGTCAGAGTCCCTGTAACTAAGGCTAAACCAACAAAGATTCACACACCCTTCTCCTCTCAAAAGCTGACCATACACACAGTACTGGGCCCCTATGCTTATTGGCCCCTATAAGAGCAGACAAAGAGTGAAGACTGGACTGTGGCCGTGACAACCACCCACTGCCCACTCACCTTGCAGGACCCACAGCGCTAGCGGGACCAGCAGCAGCTGAACTGCAGACATCCTGGCAGAGGTAATGGAGACGGCTCTCACTGGTGCCAACCCACAAGCACTCTCACACACACACCACAGACACCACAGACAGGGAAAGACAAAGAAAGACTGTAGGTCTCCGTCTATTAGCAGCTACTCCAAGTAAAGGTGCTCCCACAGCAAAAACCTCTGGGTCTTCAAAAGGTCTTCACTCTCTCACTCCAGTGAGGATGAGTATAAAAAAAACTCAAGACAAAAGTAACAAAACACAACTGGAGCGTCCCAACCAGTCTGGGAGAGGAGATCTGAGGCAGGACCTCTTCTGGTGAGGCGCAGTCATAGTAACTTTTTTGTCCTCCTCTTCAGCTGGTGCTCGGCCTGGGGGGCATCCCTCTGTGGGGGGAGGGGGGTGGCCAGGTGAGGAGGTCAGCTCTAGGCTGCGTCAGTGCCCCTTTAGTGTCAGGAATATACAGCCTCCTCCTTACCTCACCGGCCTCCGTACTAAATCAGACTCGTGCCTGTCCAGCCTGTACAGAGTCCACAGTCTCCACACCACCGTATTTAATGATCAAGAAATAATGCCCTGCGCCTCAGGTTTCAGTAACCCTGGGTGTTCGTTTAAAGCTTTTGTTCAACTATTTATAATCTGGACGAGTTGGTTGGCAATGTGACTGGGTGCACACAGAAAAAGCAACATGTGTTAAATGGACTAGCAGCGGATATGATTAATGATTCTTTGTGATGAGATTTTTCAGGAAGACATGTTGAGTTTAGGCTCAGAAAGTAGATGACAACATTAGTGTGTCTGATGGAATTTGTGCATATCATGGAAGACAGATCATTGTGTAATGAGTTTAAGTAATGTAATGCAATATTCAACGTAAAAAAAGTGTTACATTTGCAAAAATAACGACGCAGGTTCATTAACAAATCGTTCCACAACACTTATGATAATTGATGTTTTACATTTATATTTTAGTCATTCAGCAGATGCGCTTATCCAGAGCACTTGCAGTATGCCTAATTAGTGCATACATTGTTGTTCTTGTTCATACCAATAAACCGGTGCATGTTTTTATTATTATTGTTTTGTTGTTGGTAACACTAGTCCCTACAGGTCGGGATAACAGGTCATTCAATAGACAACAATTAAGAGGGATTGTGGCCAAGAAGGCATTTAGAAATAACTTTGCAGCAGCCCTATTGAGCGATCTAACTTTGTACCATTTGTTATTATAGCAGTGGTCGTATAGATACCATACCAAGCTACATTCCGATATATTATTGGATATGGCTATACAAACCCACATAATTAATAAATAAAAATGCCTAATTAAAAACATAATTAAATTTGTGATTTTCTCCACATCTGGCCACTTCACATTTGAAAAAGATATGCTGCGTTTATGAGCAATATCTGTCCTTACGTATGGTCCCTCTTATTCCTTTTTTTTCTTTCCCCATGTGTTCCTCTTTAGATTAAATTCTCTATTGCGTCTACTCCAGTCGGTCGACTGTTGCCTTCCAGGCAATTCCGTGTGATTGAGCAGCCCAGCCTCACATTCAATTCGCGCATATATGTACAAAATGTATTTCAGCAGATTTCGTGCGTTTTTGTGCATTTTTGGGGTGTTTTGGGGTGGTTCAATTCGTTTGAAAATACACGAATTTCTGTGCTACTTAATTCGTGCGAAAATACACGAATTTCTGTGCTACTTAATTCGTGCGAAAAGACACGAATTTAACCAGTTGGCGACACACAAGCCGTTGCAACAACCATAGACGCGATCGCCTGTATTTATTTATTTTACGTTATGAATATATAGATATGTCTTTTTTTTTAACCATATAACCATAAGAGGTTATATATATATTGTCTTTATTTAATCCCTATTAAAACATTGTGGTTTTATGCCTATATGTACTGTTTTCGATTTTTCTGAACAGACTTCAGTATAGAATGAATCATGCAATGCATGATGGCTAATGGTGTTTTATTCGGTTGTAGTTCCATGTATTTCTTAAAAAACAAACGTGTAAACCATTTTTATTGACCAGAATGTAACTGAAAATACAATGGCAGCCTTGCCATTGTCCATCAATAACAAAACATATTTTTTTCGTATAACATTTGGGGAAACGTATGCAGTCATTGTAGTCTTACATTTTGTTGGCCAACCAAAATTACCAAAACGTTAACCCGTAATAAGGCTAGGGTGGCTGAGTGTAAATACATGGCTCTGAGTGTAAGCACCTTTTCACTAGAAACGTTCTTGTGTTCAAATTACCGTCAGTGCGAAATAGCTAGAAAGCTTTCGTATTTCCACTTGGCTGCACCTACGGTTACGATAACGATAAATCAAGTGCAATACCTGCGTCGACCTGTGTCGAGCAGCAAAACACCGGAAAGCTTCTAGCCTACCGGAAAGTTACAAGAAGAACAAGAATAGTTACCTCATCCGGTCATGTGACACTCTGGATGCCCCCTAAAAGCAATTTCAACCGTTTTGAAAAATGACGCCTGGTAACCCCAAAAAAATACCAGGTGCATGAAAAGTTTGGACTTATATACTTATAATATTTTTTGAAAACCTCCATAAATCACTCAGGCCAGCACCCATTGATTTGGGGCGGTAGTATAGCGCTCCCAGAGCGGGTATGGAAGTCTGGATCCCCCCTAAAAGCATTTAAGGCTCTGTGTGTCTTTAAGCACCATACTTTTTCACTCCGTCCTTGCTGTGTGTGTGTGTGTGTGTGTGTGTGTGTGTGTGTGTGTGTGTGTGTGTGTGTGTGTGTGTGTGTGAGAGAGAGCTTTTCTTTGACATCTGTTTAGCGAAATTACTGATTTACAGTTCATGAGGGTTGACCGATTCACACATTTAAAGTTTTGGAAAGATCTGACTTTTTTAAACCTTCGAAGCAGCACCTATGACCCCATTTTAAGGCACTTCCGGTTGGCACAGGAAGCTATAAGTAAATACATATCCTGATCGGGGTATGTTTTTACAGAATCCTGAGTTTTACGTCTATACGTTAAGAACTGACTGATTTACACAGGGTTGAATGCACTATATATCACAAACTGCTGGTTGGGTATGGCAAAACACTTTTAGGGTGATTTTATCACTTCCGGTTGCTCCAGGAAGCTTAGAATCAACACAGGTAGACCTCATAGTGGCTTGATGGATTGTCATTGAAGACAGGTTCATAAGACATTCATAACCCACATAGGCTTCAGGTTGAATTTAGAGGTGCAGGCAATGTGTTCCTATGGGATGAGATGTCATTGTAAACTGTTTGATGTAAACACCTTCTTTTAACTGTTAAAGGTTAATGCCACACGGTCAAGGTTAGGCTTGCACAGAGACCTTAGGAACGTTCCTGAGGTCAAATTGTGCTTCTAAACCTTAACAGTTCTCTCTCTGTCTCCCAAAAGCAAAAGACTTGAAATGTAGGTCAAGGGTCATCTTCTTGTCACTGTCGCTGCGCTCAGACCGAGCAAGCTACGGTCAAGCGGGGCATCTCGTTGAACTCGGCACGGCTATGGTGATGTCATTTTTAGTGGTGATTTCAGAATGCTATTTTGGAGGTTTTTCACTGTTGAAACATATTGCAAATGCACAAAAGTCAACTAGCAAGTCAGTGTCCATCAGCCAATTAGATATTTTCAGACACCAAACTGATACCATCTGACTCCAAACTCACTTTTTCCAACTCGTTTAGAAGCCAACTATCACATATTTCAGAGCAGGCCCAAAATTCACAGCGCCTTCCATTTAAACCATAATAAAACAAATAATACGTAGTTATGTTCTAGCTGCGGGTCCAGTTTTCACATTATGTTTAGCCCTATGTGAGGCGACCTCGAATCCCAAGTTTCGGCTCGATAGGTCATTCGGTGCCCGAGCAAAACCTTAACTGGTGCTGAAATTCCACTTTTTTTCCATGCCTTGCTACGGGGTCCTTGAATGAGCTATCGGACAGAAATGTCGGGGTCCGTCTCTATTGGCCGAGCCGGTTTCAATGCATCTAGTCTTGCAACTCTGGGACTTTTCTAAATGTCACCATTTTGTAATGCTCAAAATGAATTGAAGTCAATGCAAATGCACCGAGGCTTTTTATCGGTCCGAGAACCTTCTAGAGCCACATAACTCACCGTGCTTAATCGACCTGAGCTCTAGAACAGGTTTGTAAAGTTTCAGAACTCTAGGTCTGACGGTTCTTTAAAAGTTCAAACAAAAGTAACTATTGCAGGCACTGTCTGCCTCTAAGCCCCTCAGTGTGTCACTCCATCCTTTCTGTGTGGGTGTGTAAATTTTTCCTTGAAATCTGATGGGATGAATGACTGATTTACAGTTCATGAGGGTTGCCTATTCACATATATTAAGTTTTGGAAAGATTTGACTTTTTTAACCCTTCGAAACAGCCCTTTTGACACCAATTATGGCACTTCCGGTTGGCACAGGAAGCTGAAAGTAAACACATATCCTCATTGGAGTGGGCTTTTACAGAATCCTGAGTTTTAAGTCTATACGTTAAGAACTCACTGATTTACATAGGGTTGAATGCACTATTTCTCTCAAACTGCAGGTTGGGTATGGCAAACAATTTTAGGGTGATTTAACCACTTCCGGTTGCTCCAGGAAGCTTAGAATCGACACAGGTAGACCTCATAGTGGCCTGATGGATTGTCATCGAAGACAGGTTCATAAGGCATTATTAACCCACATAGGCTTCAGGTTGAATTTAGGGGAGCAGGCAATTAATTCCTATGGGGAGACATGTCATTGTAAACTGTTTGATGTAAACACCTTCTTTTAACTATTAAGGGTTAATGCCACACGGTCAATGTTAGGCTTGCACAGATCGGGAGGACCTTAGGAACGTTCCTGAGGTCAAATTGTGCTTCTAACCTTAACGGTTCTCTCTCTGTCTCCCAAAAGCAAAAAAATATGAAATTGAGGTCAAAGGGTCATTTGGGTCCTTCTTCTTGTCCCTGTCGCTGCACTCAGACCGAGCTAGCTACGGTCAAGCGGGGCATCTCGTTGAACTCGGCACGGCCTGGAGATAATGGCAATGCCATTGCAGGCTTTGTGTGTCTTTAAGCACCATACTTTTTCACTCCATCCTTTTATCCCCTTTTCTTCGTGGTATCCAATCGCTAGTAATTACTATCTTGTCTCATCGCTACAACTCCCGTATGGGCTCAGGAGAGACGAAGGTCGAAAGCCACGTGTCCTCCGAAGCACAACCCAACCAAGCCGCACTGCTTCTTAACACAGCGCGCCTCCAACCCGGAAGCCAGCCGCACCAATGTGTCGGAGGAAACACCGTGCACATGGCCCCCTTGGCTAGCGCGCACTGCCCCCGGCCCGCCACAGGAGTCGCTGGAGCGCGATGAGACAAGGATATCCCTACCGGCCAAACCCTCCCTAACCCGGACGACACTAGGCCAACGGACCTCCCGGTCGCAGCCGGCTGCGGCAGAGCCTGGGCGCGAACCCAGAGACTCTGGTGGCGCAGCTAGCACTGCGATGCAGTGCCCTAGACCACTGCGCCACCCGGGAGGCAGATCTGACCTTTTTAACCCTTCGAAACTGACCCTATGGCACCATTTGAAGGTACTTCCGGTTGACATAGGATACTGAAAGTGAACACATATCCTCCTTGGGGTAGGCTCTTATATAATATTGAGTTTTAAGTCTTTATGTTAAATTAAGAACTGACTTATTTACAGAGGGTTAAATGAGTGTGTGTTATTTCATAAAATCACATAAAATCACAGAATTCTGGCAGAGCTTCGAGACCCACTTAAAAAATGTTCGTCTGAACACACTGCAACTGGATCTGTAACTTTTTATTTTTTTAACTCCTTTTTGTGAACATGACCAATTTGTCAATGTACGATTTCTCTTAAATTACGATAGATAAATGGCTGGTTCTTTTTTTCCTGACACCGTATGCTTATGTACTTTGACGTGAAGCGGTCAAATTAGCACCCTATATTGCGTTTTTGACCTTTAATCCCAGAAAAATGGCCATAACTCAAAAAGCGTTGAGGCCTCGACGCCATCTTGTTCGGGGCCAACTGTCCATTACGTCTTCGAAATATTTTCCGTTTAGGAGAAAAGGCCACATGCATTTGCAATGTGCTTGTGCATTTGCAATATTATTTATTTTCCCTCTGGTGGGAATTTCCGAGACTGCGGAAAAATGACCAAAATGTGTTATTTTTATAAAACGGAAACCGAACGTCCGAGAGATTTAGTTTGATGACTTCCTGAAAGATCTCTCCCCCGCGCACGGCCCAACGCCGTCCACAAATTTTAGAAACGTTGCAGGACGTCTAGTAAGGGACCTTACATTTGCAATGTGGCGTTTCTCACTAACCATATGGTGAGTGCTAAAATGTTCCCTTAAGGTATGGAAAGGCCTTGGAAAGGCCATAAGTGTAAGCCAACACAATTCATTATTTTTCATTAACATGTAATACATGCATTATGAAGAAAATGGTGTAATTTAGGCTCCACGAAATATGAAATGGGTTATGAAGAAAATCGTGTATGGTTGCCTACATGACAAAAAGGCGTTCTGATTACAAGTGCACCAGTATCCAAAGTATTAAGCGAAATCAAGCACAGAAAACAGCATTGGCATTAATAAAACAATATTTCCCACAAATTAAGTCGCACTTAAATGTGCGTCTTTTCTCAAAAATTCTGTTCAGCAAGTCTAAAACAGTACATATAGGCATACAACGACACATTTTAAAACATGGTTAAACAAAGACAACATTTATGTATATTCATGACGTTGAATTAGCCATTAAGAAGAACAAAAATGAAATACAAATTATCGCGTCTACATGGTTGTTGCAACGGCTTGTGTCGCCTACTGGTTAAATTCGTGTCTTTTCGCACGAATTAAGTAGCACAGAAATTCGTGTATTTTCGCACGAATTAAGTAGCACAGAAATTCATGTATTTTCAAACGAATTGAACCACCCCAAAACACCCCAAAAATACACAAAAACGCACGAAATCTGCTGAAATACATTTTGTACATATATGCGCGAATTGAATGTGAGACTGTGTTGGATTGAGAGAAACCTGACGCGGAAAGCGTGGCACAGAAGTTTAGCAATAATACGCGAAGATTCCCATTCTAGGCACTTTAAAATAATATGCACAGTAGGCATACGAACCGGCTTTTTTTCAACATAATTTGCTATTGAAGGTGACCAGAGGGGGGTACGGATGAGCCTGCGAAATGACATGGTCTTCGGAAGGCTGTAGCCTATCTAGGCTATATCACTCTTTGGGACAGGGAGCGCTAAGAGAGGTTGGGGAGGGAGGTGAATTGGAGGAGGGGAGGAGTAGTGTATTGCAGCAGTGGGATTGAGATGGATGATAGGAGAGGTATGTGGATGTGGTTGTGATGGCAACGATTATTTAATGTACTGTTTTCATCCCATGCAAAACCCAAGTGTGTTTCTTGAACATACTGTATAGGCCTATTATAAGTGTAAAATGGGCAAATCAGAGCCTATAGGCTTTTGAAACGGCGCCGTAGCATGACGCTGAGGCGGCTTTGGCACACACTATGCTTTTAATTTAAGGATCTGACCCTTTTGTTCAATCTTTGCATGAAATGACATACCCTAATCTAACTTCCTGTAGCTCAGGACCTGAAGCAAGGATATGCATATAGAGTAGCTATGACAGTGAAAAAATACCATGCTATTGTTTGAGGAGAGTGCACAACAAAACAAACTTTTATCAAGGCAACTGGTTTGATACATTCACCTCTGAAAGTAAATGATGTGCTTACATTCAGTAATCTGGCTCTGATTTGTCATCCTGAGGGTCCCAGAGATAAAATGTAGCACAGTTTTGTTTGATAAAATCCGTTTTATATTCAAATGTAGGAACTGGGTTCTACAGTTTGAGCCCGTGCATGTTTTTTTCTTTGTATTATCTTTTACCAGATCTATTGTGTTATATTCTCCTACATTAATTTCACATTTTCCACAAACTTCAAATTGTTTCCTTTCAAATGGTAGCAAGAATATGCATTTCCTTGCTTCAGGTCCTGAGCTACAGGCAGTTAGATTTGGGTATGTCATTTTAGGTGAAAATTGAATAAAAGGATCTGATCCTTAAGTCTGAGGGTTGTTTTAGCCTTCCAGACTTGGAATTGTATCAACTCGCCTTTACTTGTGAAGAGGAACAATGGGTACATATTGAAGATGCACATGTTCATCCTCAGAATCCTTCACGTGTCTGTTTTCAAAAAGATGAATCTAAGAACATTAACAACTTCATAGCTACGAACACTATGACAATATGGAAGAAAATGAAGCGTATTCTACAAGAACCAATATCACTCCCTAAAAACACACCCCTATGGAACAATCTTTGGATAGCTTTTCAGAATTCACCGATAAATTGGCACATGGAAAACTAAAGGCATAGAAACCGTAAATTACTTGGTAATATGGAATACAATGATTTCCATGACAGAATTGAAAAGCAATTTTGGACTGACCAATGTAGATATTTTCAAATACATGCAATTTAAAAGTCTTGTATAACGACATTTCGAACTGAAATATTTTGGACATAAGAGCAATGTTGAGGGAATTTTATTTGAGTCAGAAAAGGATACTCATATAATAGGTAAGATATACAAAACCTTGCAGAAAGCCTATTTAACTGACAATCTCTTAGACAAAAATATAAAATAGAACCAAGACCTAAAAATAACTGATATTGGCACAAGATGGAGGGAGTGTTGGAACATAACTACCAAAATTACAGTAAACGAAAATGAACGCTTATTCCAGTATAAACTCATGTTATACGTGAGAATATTATACGTGAGAAGAAAAAAAAATCACAAATTCTATAGCACAATGTCTTAAGTGTAAAACTAACAGTGACTCAATGATTCACAGCTTGTGGGAATGCTATAAAGTCCAAAAGTTTGGGACGGAATTAGAAAGTTGGCTGTCAGAAGGTTAACAATATAAATTTACTTTTAATACGTCTATACGCATATTTGAAGACATGGCATATGAGGGTGCTGTTAGTAAAACGTTTATTGGAGACAGGAGATCAAGTGGAGACATAGTACGAGGTGGATAATTTTATAATAAGGCCGTTTTATTCAAGTGTAAAGATATCAGGCAAAAACGTGCACGGCCCCTTTCTGTCAGATTCTTATGAAATCGTCGGAGAAGAGACCGCTCTACACAGTACATACAGATTATATAGACAACTAGCAAAGTAGGTTGATCTTGAAGTCTGGCCTTCCGATTGGTCGATCTGGGTCGTGGGTAATCCTGTTCGGCCTGATGTCGACGTTTCCATTGGCCCTTCCCACAGTTCATTGTCTTATAGTCTCATCCTTGAGCATAATGCATATGCATCTGTTTTAACAGAGTCCTATTCATGGGGGAGGGTTGAGTATGTGGGTCTGTGGTTACTTAACAAGGTACAAAAGTGGGGGTATAGTGGGGGATGGGTGGATGTTGTGCCAAGTTATAGCTTATGTTGAGAAGTGGTTAAAACAAGTTACCAGTATCTTATACAATTTCTTACAAATCCCCCTCTTCACGTCTCACAAGAGACGTGACATAAAAGTAAAAAACAAAAGCTATGGGATGAAATTTGTCAGAGGACAAATTTTGTAATTCCCCCTCTACACATCACACAAGAGACATGACATAAAAGTAAAAAAAAAAAACAAAGCTATGGGATAAAATTTGTCAGAGGACAAATTTTGTAATTCCCCCTCTTCACGTCTCACAAGAGACGTGACATAAAAGTTTCTTAGTCCTCAAATAGATAGACAGGTCCAGCTTCCCCATCATCAAGCAATGGGAACATTTGGGCCCTTTCCTGATTAGGGTCTATGGCAGCAGTGATAACACGGCTAGCAAGCGTCCGCGTACATGGAATGCAACAGCATCCACAAAGTACAAGAATGCCTGCAAAAACTGAAATAGATACTAGGATAGAGGAAACCAACGTCTTATATTTACCAAAAGCATCCATCCATGAGTCCCACATAGAAGTGTCCACTCCAGAATGCTGTTTCATCTTACCATTTAGGGTACGAAGTCCCTCCAATGCTACAGTCAGACTCCCATCCGTAGCCGTATTGTTGGGAATGAAAGTACAACACTGTTCAACAAACATAGTACAGACCCCCCCCCGTTCTGCCAATAACATATCCACCGCGATTCTATTTTGAAATGCCATCAGGGATGTAGCTGCCAATTGTCCATGGACCGCCTCAAAGCCTTGTTGAGTCCAATTTCCCAGTTTCTGGATATTAAAATGAATGTAGTTAATTCTGTCCACATTTTTATTAACCGTACACCACCAGCAAAATGATGATTCAAAACCCGTGGCTACTTGGTCAACCAGTTTATACTCATCTGGTACCCCCCTGGGGACTCCAATTGCATCAATGTACGTTGGGTCCCCAGCAGCAGGGCCCACCGTGCGCTTGGTCCTGATAGGCCAATATTCAGGACCCAGAGCTTGTATACGGGTGAGCAGATCTCGGACGCCTATGGGGTAAACAGAGATGGGCAACAAAAGAGTTACAAGTGCACAGGTACCCGTGGCATTGTGGGGAAGTCTGTCCAACAGACTAGTTCCCCCACACCACCACCACACATCAGCTCTAGACACTGGTTTAAAAATTGCCGTAAGCATGTGAGTGTACCAGCACCAACTATCAGGGAGCATACCCAACCATGTCCCTCCACCTGTCATGTTTATGCATGTAAAGTTAGCTCTTGCCACACTGGAGGAGAATATCGGTTTCTTGACCACCGTGGTGACTACCGGATAAACAGTGTCCCACTGTGAACATTTCTCAGGTGGGTTGTCTTTGTCCATAAGGGGCAATAGACAGTCTCCGCTAATAGCGGCTGGGACTATGCGGAGCAATGGCCTAGCTCCCATGCAAACTACGCAGCTTTGCAGGGTCATGTTAGCTGCTTGTTCGGTCAATAGTAGCCAATTGTTATAGAAACCTGAGATTCCGGTGGCAGTAAGAATGGTATCATCAGGGGTGGTAGGAGTGGTGACCATATTAATAGGACCCCAATCGCCCTTCCCCTTAGATGTTAAAACAGTAAACCGGTCAGTAATAGCAGAGGGCTGAGTCTGCTGTGTAATGCAGATTTTTACTGGCCAGTAGAGTAGATCCTCGCTAGATTCTACATGTGGTGCTAGTATAAAATCCTGACAACCCGTCCCAGTACCTGGTCGGATAATTAGCGATAGACCCCAATTGCGCAGTCCAGTCCTAGTCAGTGACAATCTTTGTCGCCAGATAAGAACTGCTTGCCCTGATGAATAACTGGACCAGTCAGGACCAGTCTCAGCGACCAGGCTCTTCCATGACCACTCCTGAAACCCCCCTTTTGTCATATACCAGTTAAATCTGGTGTACTCCAGAGCATGCCCTCCCAGGCCATTCCTAGCTTTTCCCAATAACCCCCAAGACAGTGTAATGGTGGTGGTCACATTAGCGGGTACACATAAGGTGGTGCTTCTGACCTCTGTTGGAGTGCAGGGTTGGTCTGTGGTTGTAGTGCTACGTTTGTGTATGGCAGGACTGGTGAGATCGAGGGTAATGTTGGACGTGACATTAGTAGTTGTAAGATGTGCGTGGGGTGGATGTGTGAGCTGTTGTATAAGCCATGTGAGAGTTCCTAGGGACACTCCAGTAATGATTATGAAAATAACAAACAAGGGACCTGAAATTCCCAGTTTCTCCCAGGGATTGAGATATCCCTGTCCTAGGCAAGTAGCCTTAGTTCGCGGAAACTGGGGCTGGCGTCCCATTTTCACCAACTAAGGTTTGTTTGGTTGGAGTCGAATTGAGATTGGCCAAATCGGCCCTGACTTCAGTCAGAGTTCTGGAAGGAGTTGGGGCTGGTGTACAATGTGTAAGGTGATGCCAAGGTGCGCCCGATTTACCCTTGACCTGGACTGAGTGTGAAGTAACTTCCTTCACTTCGAACGGTCCAGTCCACCTGGGTTCTAGCCACTTTCTCTTGTGGACTTTCACCCTTACCCAGTCGCCAACTTTTACCTTCTGTGGTGCAGGATCTCCCGTCAGCTCCCCCTGCTGGACCTTGTGAATCTGTTTGGAGAGAGCTGCAGAAAGTTCCGTCAGTTTTCTCACATATTCAGACATTACAATTTGTTGTACATCAAGGGCGGGCATATGACCTCCCTCCCTCGGTGGACCCGGCATGACTCTACCCGTCATTATCTCATGAGGAGACAGATGGGTGCCTGCACCTGGCGAGGCTCTCATGGCCATCAATGCCAGGGGCAGGGCTTCAACCCACGTCAACTTCGAACCTACACATACCTTAGCTATCTTAGCCTTAAGGGTCTGATTTGAGCGTTCCACGAGGCCCTGCGATTGGGGCTTGTACACTGACCCAAACTTGTGCACAATACCAAATCTTTCCTCCACCTGTCTTAGGTGTTGGTTACTGAAGTGGGACCCATTGTCAGATCGGATTTGCCTGGGGACCCCGTACCTTGGTATGAGTTCGGTTTGCAGCCACTTAATGACCGATTTTGCATCCTCCCTTGCTGTTGGTATTGCCTCGACCCATTTGGAAAACCTGTCTACCATTACCAAAAGGTACCTTTTCCCATTTGTCACATTGTCTTGCCCCATATCTGTGTAATCTATGCTGATGTCCTGAAAACAAGCGTTAGGGACTGGGTATGAACCCATGGGCGTTTGATATGGTTTCTTTGGATTATGGCTACCACAAATGCTACACTCATCACAAAACAAATCTGTCATGTCTTTCATGTGGGGGTGCCACCAGATGTAGGACACCTTCTGTAAAGTCTTTAGTTTGCCTTCGTGTGTGGGCCCATGAGCTTCCCGTATTAGTTCTGGACAGAGGTTTGCAGGGGCCACTAGTCTGCCATCATGGCATCTCCACAGTTCGTCAGGTCCTTTGGTGGCCCCTTTCTGTCCCCATACTGAGTGTTCATAGGGTCCTGCTGTGAACTGGAGTTCTTCTATGTGTTGCTTTGTGAGCTCAGTCCGAGCTGGTTGGATCTGTAGTACCATTTGTCTCGGGGTGTATCCGCCAGCTTTCTTGGCTGCTTTATCAGCTGCATCATTTCCCTCGCTGACTCTGTTTTTCAGTTGTTGGTGTCCTTTACACTTCATGATGGCCACCCTCTCAGGTAGTGAGACCGATTTAATCAGTTTTTCCATCTGTGCCTTGTGTTTGATTGGAAGGTTTCCTGTGGTGGTGAAGTTGCGTCTAACCCATTGTGGTCCATCAGTATGGACTGCTCCATGAGCATACGCTGAGTCGGTGTAGATGTTCACAGTCTTTCCTTCAGCCTTTTCCAAAGCCTGTGTTAAACCTATGATTTCTGCCAGTTGGGCCGATGCAGGTTGTAGGATGATGGCAGATTCCAAGGTCACGTGTGACCCGTCTGGAAGCTGTTGTACCACTGCGTATGCTGCTATGTTCCCTTCCTCTCCTCTATAGCAGCATCCATCTGTGTACAACCATAGGTCAGGGTTGGTGAGTGGTTCGTTCCCCAGGTCAGGTCTCAGTTTCAGTTCTTGTGCAGCTCTTTCTGTGCAGGAGTGGGGTAGACCTTCTTCAGCATTGAGTGCGTCTGCCATGTTTTTGTCAGTGTTGACAAAAGTGATGTGTGATTGTGTGCATTTATTCTGGATTCTTGTTTTTCTTTCAGCGCTGAACGTGAATTCTTTGCTCATCAGATATGCTGCAACCCCATGGTGGGTGTGGATTTCCAATGGATGGCACATTACCAGGTGGGCTGTTTTTTCAATAGCTTTTGCCACTGCAGCTACATACCTGGAACATGTAGTTTGTCCTACTTCGATGTGGTCTAATTTGGAGGAGTGATACATCAACACTCTTCTCTCCCCCTCTTGTTTCTGAAAAAGGATGGAAGATGTGAATCCCTCCTTTTCAGAAACATCCAGATGGAATTTGTTCTTGTAGTCAGGTGCTGTCAGAGCTGCTGCCACTGAGAGATCTGTTTTCAAGAGTGCAAAAGCCTTTGATGCTTCAGTGGTCCATGTCAATGACGAGTGTAGGTTCCTTGGTCCCGCCTCTCGCACTATCTCTCTCAGTGGCTCCGTTCTGGCAGTGTAGTCTGGGATGTGAGTTCGGCTGTACCCTGTCAAGCCAAGGAAGGACAACATTCCCGACACAGTGATGGGGCGTGGATGATGAAGTATAGAGTCTCTGTGGGTTTTGGAGAGTCCTGCTCCTTCTCCCGAGATCTCTCTGCCAAGGAAAAGGACAGTTCTGCGACAGGTCTGGACTTTGCTCATTTTGACCTTGTATCCTTTGACAGCAAGGAAGTCCAGTAACGTTTTTGTCATCTGTAGACAGAGATCAGAAGTGGGAGCCCCCAACAAAAGGTCGTCTACATATTGGATCAGTATCACACCTTCTGGGATTTTCAGCTCTGCCAGGTGTGTCTTAAGGATATGATTGAATATTCCTGGTGAGCACCTATAACCCTGTGGTAAAACAAAATAAGTGTACTGTTGATGTTCATACATGAAAGCAAAGAGTGGCTGAGAGGCTTCATCAAGTGGGATGCTAAAGAAAGCATTAGCCAGATCCACCACCGTGAAGTATTGGTGTTTTGGTGACAGATTGCTCAGAGTAATGTGAGGGTCAGGGACAGGTAGATCTATCGGTGCAGTAACGTCATTTACTGCTCGGAAGTCTTGAACCATCCGGTATGTTACTCCTCCAGCTTTCAGCACTGGTAGGATCGGCGTGTTCCATGGAGATACAGTTCGATAGATAACCTGTGCTCTCAGTAACCCATCAATGGTCGGTTTTATCCCCATGATCTGTTCGGGTTTCAAACGATATTGTGATCGGTAGATAGGTATTTGACCTGGATATAGCAGGGTGATGGTGACTGGTTCCACCTGTAGTTGGCCCACATCAAAAGGGGTGTGTGTCCATATTCTTTCATCTATGGTGGAGATCAATGCTTTGGTAGATGGGTGGTCAGTGTATGGCTTGCCATGGTGTCTTGGCAGGGTAAATCGTTCTGGAAGACAGTGTTCTTCAGTGTCAACAGTCATGAACCTCCACATGTTCTCAGTAGTGGCCTTTTGAATCCCCGGTGTTTGGGTGGGTTCCCACTGAAGTTTGGATGCTCTTCTGATCATAGGGCCCAGGCTTCTTGCTTCGAAACCGTTTCCCACCGCTAGTGTAACATGGGGAGCCGACTCCTCCCCTAGTAGGTACCAGGATTTCAGATGAGGTGGTAAGATGACTGGTGCTGCTACTCCTTCTTGTCCACACACAATGGTGCAACACCTAATGGATGGCGTTAGGTGCATCATGTTCTCATCCCAGTCATCAGTGTATGTGTTCTCGTCATTTTCTGTCACATTCAGTGTACAGTGAATTTCAGCTTGTGGGGTCTTGTATGGGTGTAATGCATAGATCTGTGATTTCAGTTGATTGAACTTAAACTGGACCTCTGGAGTCCCAGTTCCTGTCTCCCTGCATTTTAGCCAGTAGATTTCTTGTGTTGCTGACAACTCAGGGGTTGGGATGATGGGTAACATCAGCACCCTAACAGGGTGAACCGGTGTTGAAGGAATGGGATCAATGGAGACCTCCACGCCCCTTTCAGTAAGGTAAATTGAACATTTCAGTTTACACAACAGGTCTCTCCCAAGGAGGTTGATTGGGCAATTGGGACAGTATAGGAACTGATGCTTTAGCTTGGATGGGCCCCAGGAGAAGAGCAACGGAACGGTTTTTTGTTGTGCTTCGGGTGTTCCTGATACCCCCACCACCTGTATTGTTTCCGAAGAGAGTGGTTGACGAGATCTTATAGCAGAGTATGTACACCCTGTATCTACAAGGAATTGGTGAGTCACTCCTTCCACCTCACACAGGATTGTTGGTTCTGTGTGTAAGGGGAAGTGCTGGCCCCCCTTCCCGTCCGGTGGTGGTGGGCAGCTTCAGGGCCATGGGGCATATTCGTCTGACATGCCCTGGAAGGGAGGAGGTGGCTGCTGATTTGGGTCTGGATTCGGGTGGTTGTATGCGGGTTGAAGGGCTGCACGTGGTTGATACATCATTGGTCGGACTCCTCCCCTCGGTCTCGGGGCGTATCCTCGTCCCCTATTCGCCATCCACTGGTTTTGGGCCGCTGTCACTGGGTATGGACACTGACGAGCCATATGTCCTGTCTGCTTACAATTGTAACAGTTCCCCCAGGGTCCAGTGTTCCTTGGTTGTTGTCCCCATGTAGACGAATAGCCTGGTTGTGGTGGGTAATAGTATGGTTGTGCGGCCATCGGAACAGGTTGTTCCATCCCGGGTGCTGGCATGGGAGGTCCCTGTGGTACCATGGGTGGTTGTTGTTGCTGAAACATTTGTGAAACAGTTTTTTCAATAATTTGTGAGATATCTTGTTGGTCTTCAGCCACCATCTGTTTCTTGGGCTTTTCCCCTTTTTGGGCCTCTTTCAGTTGCAGTTTCAAAAGTTGTACCTGTAGGGACTGGACTTGTGTTTCAGCTCCTCCCTTGTCTTTGTTGAATTGGGTGATATGATGATGTACATGTGCGTTGAACTGAGCCTGGGGAAGTGCCATTAACCCCACCGTGGCCCTAAGTTTAGTTCGGACCTCATTTGGAGCACCGCTCACCACCATCTCCTTCCACATGCTGACCGTGGTGGCAGTGTGGTCATATGGTTCTTCATGAACAGTTCTCCATGTGGTCTTTGCTCTGTCGAGGTAGGCTGCCGGTTGTTCCCCTGGATTGATGGTGAATGATGAAAGGGTTGCATGGTTTCGTTCTGTGGGATATGCCCTTCTCAACACTGCCCACAATTCCGCTCGGAAGTCTTCCTGGGCTAGTGCAGCCGGGGCTGTGGCCAGATCTGCATCTCTTATCAGAGCACTCATGGTGCTCTAGCCAGAAGGGCCCTTATGTCACCTAGGCAGAGCCGTAGGCCTGACGTCAGTGTTTGTAGTTGAAGGAGCCATGCAGAGGCCCCCCCATGCAGACTGGGTAATTGTTCCATCAAAGTGGTAAGGTCTGTCATTTTCCAGGGTTGGTATTCTTCATGCCCTCCGTCCGGAGTGGGCCTCAACGGCATCTGCATCTCCTTTCCACCATATTGGAGATCCCAGTCTGCCCTGGACGAGACACCCCTGCTGTTCTGTTCCCTGAGACGTACGGACTGTCTGATAGGTTCGACCAAATCTGTCACCTTCCCCAACATTACCCCTTTTATATGGTACGAGCCTTCTCCCCGTTCAGCATCTTCTATCATAGATTTGGCCTGTGCCACTGAGTCCCTGATGTCTCTCTCCACCTCTTCTTCATCTTGTCCTAATCTGTTCTCACCTTCATCGTCCTTGCTGTGATTTCCTCTTAATGAGGCCCCAGAGGAGCATTGTCCTGGTGGCGACCATGACCCTTCCGAGATTATTTGACTATCCCCCTGTGTTCTGTTTCTGAACCAGTCTGGGTTTGGAGTGGAAGAAAACTGAATCAGCTCTCTGTCTTCTCTCTTCAAAGGGCCTGGTTGAGACCCACCATGTCCCTGTAGTGAGGCGGGGTTCGAACCACCCCCACGTCCCTGTGTGTGCGCTCTGTCCCTCTCCTTCCTTTCTCGATGATCAGGCCTCTCTTCACACACGAGTTGCCCTTCTTGGATCCCTAAAGTCATGCTTCCTTTTAGGTGTCCTTCATGCACCACAAACACTGGTGCCTGTACCACAGCAGGGGTCAAAAAAGGGTTTTGAGGGAGGTGGCTGAATGGATTTTGAGAATAGGGAGGTGGTGTTATTTTCTCTCCCTGTGGCAGTTCCGGGTATAGTTGGGTGGGGGCCGATGGGGTTGCTATGGTGGTAGGTGGGGCATCATTATTGTTGGGCCTGCCCTCTTTGGTGTCAGTTGGGGCTTCAGTGGCCACCCCCATCATATCAGGTTTCCTGTAAGGGAGTGCTCTTCTAATTTCTTCAATTGCCCAAATTCCTATTTTCAGCTCAGCCTCTGCTCTTTCCCTATGCTTTGTTCCTTCCTTTTTGAATAAGTGGTTCTTATTCCTTTCAACTTCACGTTCTATCCCTTCCTTCACTACTTCCTCTAATTCCTTCTCCATAGTGAGGAGTTGCCCTTTTGATGGGGCCACCCCACTGAGGTATCCTGCTTGGGTCCATTTTAGCCTCACACCTTCCCAGACCTTCTTAACTTCCTTATACTGCATCTTTCCCCCTGATCTATCTTTCATTCTCTGATCTAAGTATTCATTGAATTTGTGTTTGGGGACGGTGGTCGTGGCCATTTTGTCGTTAAGCTATGTCTGGCTCTATGCTATTTTGGTGCACTTAGCCCATCACTGGCCAAAACTAGCAATGTATCTCTGGTGCTGACACAGTCTTATCTCTGGTGTCTGTCTCCCCCTTGTGTACAAAGAATTTTATTGCTTTATGTTTGGCGAATTAATTAAATACTTTCCCAAAGTATTTCGGCAATATCCTTTTGGAACAATCTACTAGTATTATCTAGCGCTTCTATTTTAAATATAATAATAATTTTAGGAACTATTTTCAAACAGTTATTATTCGTTTTCACTTTTTCGATTATTTAAATACTTTGCCAAAACATTTCAGAAATGTCCTTTCGGGACATTATATTAGTATATTCAAGCGTTTCTAGAATAAATATTTAATTAATTCTAGGACTCATTTTTCTCAAAAACGAATTAAAAAACTGAAAACTCAAAAACTAACTAAATTAATTAAATACTTTCCCAAAGTATTTCAAACGTGTCCTTTTGGGACAATATATGGTGTATCCTAGCGCTTCTAGAATAATTATCAACTGAATTCTAATTCTTAAATCAATCCCAACAGCACGGGAGAGAAAATTCAAGTCAACTTCTCAACAGAAAATAACTGCTTCACAGTAGACACGGCGGTCACTTCAACACAGCCTCAACTTAGCATATGGCTAATTAGTAGCAATCGGTCTCGTGGAACGTTCAATCACTCACATTAATTTGGAACATACAATACCACATTAGATTTTCAGGTTTTAATACCTTCTACCATTAATTTCGCTAACACAACTTAAACATACAATCATTAATTTCGCTAACACAACTTAAACATACAATATCACATTAGATTCGTCACGGTAACATCTAGCTGATCAATCTATTGCCCGCCTATTCGAATCGTATTTAAAAAAATAATAATTTATGAGTCCTCACGTAACACTTTAGCTGATTGCCAATTCAACTATTGCACGACTATATGGATCTCATCTATTAATTATGGATTCGTCACGGTAACCCCTAGCTGGTCAACTTACAGCTATGGCCCGCCTATATGAATCGTATTTTTCTTTTTATTTCTGTGGATTCCTCACGGTAACCCCCTAGGACGTCAACTTTCCCCTGTGGCCCGTCTATTTGAATCCTTATAAGCTTATTCCTCACTTTACACCTAGTCTATCAACATATATACTAGTGCAAGACTATATGAACAAGTCTTTAACTATGATTACTCAGATATCTTTACACAATGCCTTAGATTCTAAACAATTCCACATAAATTTAGCAACAATTCACACTCACCTCAGTACTTCTGATCATTGAATTTAGATATTGGCTATAATACAATATACAGATTTTGATTAAACAGGCATCTGCTTACCTTTTAGTATCGAGCTCTTTTGATCAGTTTCCTGGGTGAGTTGAACCGCGATTCTCCTTCAAAAAAAAAAAGGTCACCTCTCCTTCTCGAATCTTTCTCCCACGCGTCTCCTGTCTGATCAACTTTCTATGGACCGAAATCAAAGGTGTCTAATTACCATCCTCTGCTTACCAAATTCTGTTAGTAAAACGTTTATTGGAGACAGGAGATCAAGTGGAGACATAGTACGAGGTGGATAATTTTATAATAAGGCCGTTTTATTCAAGTGTAAAGATATCAGGCAAAAACGTGCACGGCCCCTTTCTGTCAGATTCTTATGAAATCGTCGGAGAAGAGACCGCTCTACACAGTACATACAGATTATATAGACAACTAGCAAAGTAGGTTGATCTTGAAGTCTGGCCTTCCGATTGGTCGATCTGGGTCGTGGGTAATCCTGTTCGGCCTGATGTCGACGTTTCCATTGGCCCTTCCCACAGTTCATTGTCTTATAGTCTCATCCTTGAGCATAATGCATATGCATCTGTTTTAACCTTTCACGAGCCTCTACCCCGGGTCCGGGATCACCCCCCACCCCCCCCACACACTGATTAGCATAGCTAGCATAGCTTCACAAGTAGATAGTAGCATCTAAATATCATTAAATCACAAGTCCAAGACACCAGATGAAAGATACAGATCTTGTGAATAAAGCCACCATTTCAGATTTTTAAAATGTTTTACAGGGAAGACACAATATGTAAATCTATTAGCTAAACACGTTAGCAAAATACACCACTTTTCTAACTCCATCAGTTTCTTACTCCTTCAGGTGCTATCACCAATTCGGCTAAACTAAGATATTGATAGCCAATAACCTATAAAAAACCTCTTCAGATGACAGTCTGATAACATATTTATGGTATAGGATAGGTGTTGTTAGAAAAAAGTGCATATTTCAGGTAGAAATCACAGTTTACAATTGCACCGACCATCACAAATCGACTAGAATTACTAGATAGAGCAACGTGTATGACCAATTTACTCATCATAAAACATTTCATAAAAATAGACAAAGCATAGCAATGGAAAGACCCAGTTCTTGTGATTTCAGACCATATTTCAGATTTTCTAAGCGTTTTTCAGCGAAAACACAATAAATCGATAAGTTAGCATACCACATGTGCAAACGTTACCAGAGCATCGATTCCAGCCAAAGAGCGCTATAACGTAATCACCGCCAAAATATATTAATTCTTTCACTAACCTTCTCAGAATTCTTCAGATGACACTCCTGTAACATCATTTTACAACATACATATACAGTTTGTTCGAAAAGGTGCATATTTAGCCATACAAAACCGTGGTTACACAATAAAAATACTAGGAAATCAAGCCTCAATATGTCTGACGTCATCTATCAGAGTGATCTAGTTTAATTGAAAGCTAATCATATACTTGACTAAAAAATACAGGGTTGACAGGAATCGAAAGACAAATTAGTTCTTAATGCAACCGCTGACTTACATTTTTAAAATTATCCTTACTTTTCAATACAGGGTTCGCCAAGTGACGCGATAACAAACAAAATGGCGAAATATGCGTTTAAAATATTTCGACAGAACAACGATTTATCATATTAAATATTGGTTACTTTGAGCTGTTCTTCCATCAGATTCTTGGGCAATGTATCCTTTCTATGTTATAAACGTCTTTTGGTCGATAGATGTCCTCTGTCCTTCGAAATGTCCACCACCAACGACCGACACCCCGAAACGTTTCCAAAGCTAAAAAGGGCACGACAAAGAAATTCCTCAAAATCGCACTAAACGGATATAAATTGCTATAAAACGGTTCAAATTAACTACATTATGATGTTTTTAACAACTATAACGACTGAAAACATGACCGGAGAAATCTAACTAGTTAAACAACGATTTGGAATGAGGCAGGTCCGATGCCCATCTTGCTTGTGGCGCGCGGAGAGAGAGAAAGGTAGTCCCACGTTTTGTGGTTTTATATGGGCTGGGATTGTGCAATAGACTCCATTCAAAACGTGATGACGTACAGACACCCAGAGGAAGACGTAGGCAGTGTCGGTTTCTTCATAGCATTCACTGTCGCCTTAAAAACAGACTCCAGATCAGGGGTAAAAAATTCTGAAATCTGACCCCTGTCATGAAAAGTGCTGTAGATATTGTTCTGTACCACTCAGAGACAAAATTCCAACTTCTATAGAAACTAGAAGGTGTTTTCTATCCAATAATAACAATAATATGCATATTGTACGATCAAGAATTTAGCACGAGGCAGTTTAATTTGGAGACCCAAATATGCTAATGCGGAACAGCACCCCCTATAGTTGCAAGAAGTTAACAGAGTCCTATTCATGGGGGAGGGTTGAGTATGTGGGTCTGTGGTTACTTAACAAGGTACAAAAGTGGGGGTATAGTGGGGGATGGGTGGATGTTGTGCCAAGTTATAGCTTATGTTGAGAAGTGGTTAAAACAAGTTACCAGTATCTTATACAATTTCTTACAGTGCTCGTTGAGATACCCAATGGGTTGGACTGTGCTTTTCTCGTCAATCATTTGAAAAAACATTTGCTTAAAAATTGGAAATCAAATGAGCCTCCATCGTTAAGACAGTGGATGATTATAATGCACTATTATTTAAATATTGAAAAAATATGGGCTACAGAGAGAAACAGAACATGCCATTTGAGGTCATACGGCATAGAGCAGTGGTCACCAACCTTTTCTGAGTCAAGATCACTTTCTGAGTCAAAATGCAAGCCGAGATCTACCGCTCAGACATGACTTAAAAAACGTAACCCGATGCAACATTAACCAATAAAAAACAGTACCGTAGCAATGAGGTTTGTGAAGTAAGCTATAGGCCCAATACATTATCATCATATATTGGCTTAGTTTGAATTGCCCTGCCAATGCATTATTGTTCAGGCCATTTTTAATTTGAGGTAGGCTATATGATGATCACACCGGTAATAGATCCATTGTTGTATTACTTGTGAGGCACAGCTGAGTGAGCATACATTTAAATCATTTCTTTGTATGTTTTTTTTTTCCTGGGCTGATGGTGCTTGCACCTGATGGTCAGTCTCAGAGGAGGGAAGAGAGGAGAATGAGGGTCCGCCTCTCAACATCCCTTCACTCTCCCTTTCCTCCACTGACACTGTCCAGAACAGACACCGTCTTCCAGCTGATTGGGGAAATCGAGTTGCACCGCATTATTTCTTCCTCATGCACAAATTCATGTTGTTACTCCTATGAATAGAGAAAGTGAAATATTATTCGATATTAGAAATGACGAAATGACCCAAGCCACTAATAATAACAACAACGCAAGCCTATAGATACACTTTCCTACTCATTCATTACAGCTGCACTGCTTGTTGTAGAGCTGAGTGGAACACTGGAGGCTTCTCAGAGGAGGAAGGGGAGGACCATCCTCCTCAGTGAATTTGATAAAAATACAAATTGTAAAACACTTAAAAGTTCAAATTTTTAGATAAAACTATACTAAATATAATCACATCACCAAATAAGTGATTAAAACTCACTATTTTGCAAAGAAGGTCTACAGTAGTCTCAACAGAACTCCGTAGGGTAGCACCATGGTGTAGCCGGAGGACAGCTAGCTTCCATCCTCCTCTTGGTACATTGACTTCAATACAAAACCTAGGAAGCTCATGGTTCTCACCCCCTTCCATACACTTACACAGTAATTATGACAACTTCCGGAGGATGTCCTTCAGCCTATCAGAGCTTTTGCAGCATGAACTGACATGTTCTCCATCCAATCAAAGGATCAGAGAATTAGTATATTATTGAAAGCATAAGCTGCAGCTAGCTAGCACTGCAATGCATAAAATGTGGTGAGTAGTTGACTCAAAGAGATAGACAATAGTTGAACAGTTTTGAACAAATGTATTTATTCCAAAATGAAGGAGAAGGAAGAGATTTCGTAATGTTTTTCACTTTGTTTCACTTACTTAGCTAGCAAATGCAGCTAGCTAGTTTAGCCTACTGAAACACCCTGCTCAAACAGAGGTAATGCTATGACTTTCCAACACAACACTGGAACTCTTCCAAGTCAAGGTAAGCTTTTGGTATTACTAATTTAATGCCACCGGTGTAACTGCTTTACTGACTGTACACTAACGTTACTGTATGATTGTAACGGGTTTACTAACGCGTTAGTTCTATTAGCTATGTTGACTATGACATTACTTTAGCTAAAATGGTGACAATGATGTAGGCTGTTTGTAGAGGTTTGGCTTGTACAGGTTTTTTCACCTGGTCACATACAGCTGATTTGTTGTGCATTGAAGTCCACAAGTGAAGGGAATAGAAGGAATATAACGTGGCTGTTATGAGAGTGAACTCTGTTTCTGCATGATCAGGGGTGCATTCATTCCGTGGATTCTGTTGAAAAACATTTCTTCTTATGGCTTGGGGGCAGTATTTTGACATCTGGATGAGAAGCGTGCCCAAAGTATACTGCCTGTTACTCAGGCCCAGAAGCTAGGATATGCATATAATTGGTAGATTTGGATAGAAAACACTCTGAAGAACTGATATGGCAGGTAAAAACCTGAGGAAAATCCATCCAGGAAGTGGGATTTTTTTTATGTTGGTATTTTCAATTGAATGCCTATACAGTATCTAATGGGTTAGGACCCAGATTGCAGTTCCTATGGTTTCCACTAGATGTCTTTAGACATTGTTTCAGGCTTGTTTTCTGAAAAATGAAAAAGAATGAGACCTTTATCGATTATTTAGACAATTGACAATCTGAGGATTAATTATAAACATCGTTTGACATGACATTCGACGAACTTTACCGGTACTATTAGGATGTATTCGTCTGCATGTTTTGACCGCCTTGGAGCCAGTGGATTACTGAACAAAACGCGCCAACAAAACTGAGTTTTTGGGATATAAAAGAGGGACTCTTGTGACTGCAACCAAATGAAGATCTTCAAAGGTAAGTGATTAATTTTATCGCTATTTCTGGCTTTTGTAATTCCTTTACTTGGTTGTAAAATGTTTGTATGCTTTTGTAAGCCGGGCGCTGTCCTCAGATAATCGCATGGTATGCTTTCGCCATAAAGCCTTTTTGAAATCTGACAAAGTGGCTAGATTAACAAGAAGTTAATCTTTAAGCCGATGTATAACACTTGTATTTTTTATGAATGTTTATTATGACTATTTCTGTATTTTGAATTTGGCGCTCTGCAATTTCACCAGATGTTGTCGAGGTGGGTCGCTAGCCGAACGCCTGCGACAGAAAGGTTAAACGGAAGCAAACGGGAAAAAGCGGGGATAAACATACCTGGATTTGTCCAATAGAAACTCGTGTTTGCTAGATGCAGGCAAGAGTGTGCAAGGCGGTATTGACCTGTGTGCACCTATATTGTAAACTTTCATTCTTAGGCTAGGTTGAAGCAACCTCATGATGGGTATAGGGACATTTTGAGTATCATGTAGTAGCCTAAACCTATCACTGTTACAATGAACTGGGTGAACGGAATATGAACGAGTCATCCAATATGCTGTAATAGAAATAAGCCCATGCTCATGAAAATAAAATCGTTCTCCCTCATCTTAAACGGCACTGACTACCTCTGGTGGAATAGCAAGAAACACGCATTATATGGCTTATAAAAGTGTTGATTACAAAGTGTTGCCAGTGCTGAGTAAGAACTTAAACTCACTCGTACAAACAGCAGCACATTCTGCATTCGTTGACAGTCTCTCTAGTCATGGTTTTAAACGTTTTGAAATCTCACAGTATAAACTTTGCTGTAGCTTTCTTTTATGCCTGCTACGTTACTGCCGGCACAGTAATATGAGCCATCCGATTGGCCAGTGGTAGGCCTATAGGGCACTTGATTTGCTCTCTGGGCCCGCTGGGAAGGCAGAGTTTGTACCTTCACAGCCCGAGACGAATAAAACAAAATAGAAACACAAGGCTTTATAGTTGTTTTTTTTACAGAAATGTTTGGCAATCGATTAGGAATGCCTTGGAGATCGACCAAGTTGATCGCGATCGACCGGTTGGTGACCACTGGCATAGAGTACAAGCACTGGAAATTGAAGCAGTAGGAACATGTGGGTCTGAGCACGTGTGATGTCATCGATGTGTGTGTCTGTTGTATTGATAATTTGTGTTTGAAAAATTAAACATTTATCTTGCAAAAAAAAGGAGTTGCGCAACAATTGAAATCCTGTCAAGTGTAGCACATGACAATAAACATACATTGTCAAGTGTAGTTCATCAAAACACCTAAGTTACACTGATGCTACACTATAACTTGCTGTGGAAAAAAGCCAACACATTATTTGGAAACCTGAGAGGTGGTGTTATAGGTTGTGAGACTGAGTCATTTGGTTGTTGCAGATGGAAATGGTTTTGTTGAATGTGTCAAACTGCAATAAAAAATTCTGAACTTCAACATGCATGATGTTTAATACTGAAAGTTTGAGTGAGTAGGAAAGGGTAGAGGAATCTGTTTTGTTGACAGTGCTCCAATATGTATAAAATCCCTTAAACAACAATGTTCTTGTGTTAGATTTGGTATATAGCATTTTTTTAAACAGTTTTAGCTGTGGACAGTCTTGACATACAAAAGAAACATACACTATATATACAAAAGTATGTGGACAACACTTCAAATTAGTCTATTTAATGTAACACAATGTGGAAAAGGTCAAAGGGTCTGAATAATTTCTGAATGCACTGTATATTTGGCCTTGTCAGTCTTACTATCTCCTGTCTTATCTGCGTAGAACAAGAAGGGCTGTCAGCAGAGCCAGAAGCACGGTGATGGGGACCAGGAGGATGGCCACGAACAGGAAAACAGGTTCAGGAAGCACCTTCTCTACTGCTGAAAAACACAAGGGGAACAGACATAGGGTGACGTCAGTCATTGAGTGGTATTGCAGATACGGAGAGAGAGCTACATTTCATTGCTATGCACCGACCCAAATGGCTGTATACTGTATGATAAACCTGGATATAAGTCGACTTGGCAGTCTTCAGTAGATGTGACACACTGTAACTGTAAGGTCTGTGTATGTACTGAGAAAACACTACCTGGCGTCTCAAGCGGCTGTTGGAAGGGCTGGCTCATTATCAAGGTGGAGCCCAGGTGGATTTGACACTCATAATTCTTCCCCTTCTCCAAGGGGAGGATCACAGACAGGGTAACAGACAGTGACATGCTGGGGTGAAGAAGATCAATGGTCTTTTGGAATACTTTAGATCCGTCTTGTAGCAAGGATAAGAAAAACCCATCATCCCGGGAAACATTCACAGCACACATGAGTTGGGTCTCATTATCAGGGTCAAGCCCAAAGAACATCAAATCTGTTTTAGACATACAGAAAGACACACACATTTGTATCATAACATGGTCTGGTATAGGAAATGAAAAACTGCAATTAGTGGACAACATGGCAAAAGAATAGAAATTGTATCATTACCATGTATGAACAGCTTAACGCCGCTCCCTTTCATCCTCTTATCTTGTTTGGCGGCCCTATAAGAAAGTTTACACTCATACTTTCCACTGCTATCTTCCCACTGGACATTCTTCAGAAGTACAGATCTGTTTGGTGAGTTGCGGTCACTGTCCAGAACCTCCACACGATCCTTGTACGGTGACTCTGGGTCAGGCCACAGTCTTGTCATTTTGGTCAAACTTGTAATTTTATGCCAGTAGAGAATGGGATTCTTTGCCACCTGCTGGTCTGGAGTGTGGATGAACTGGCAGTCCATTGAGGCATTCTGAGCCAGTTGATACACAACCTCATCAGGTGTCTGGGTAACTGTCTGGGCCAAGGCTCCTGAGAAAGAAAGTGTATATGGAGGCTCTATGATGAGTCTGAAATTATTGGCAGCCTTGATAAAGATGAGCAAAAAAGACTGCATCAAATAAATCATACAAATATTGAGATTTATTGTATGCTCCAAAAAATTGGGAAATTATATTATTTCATGCTAATACAATTTCTCTGAGAAAATTATTTTATTTAAAAAGTAATAAAAACAAACAAAAAAAAGTTGTGTAAAATAATTTGTGCATATAGCATTTTGCTATAATGCAGCATTTCTGTATGGTGCACTCAAAATGTATTGTAGTTTAGTAGTCAGCCTAGGTTACTGCTCAAATGTTGCTGTAATAGGCCTACATGATTCAACTTTGCATGGTGTTTTGTTGCAGTTTTTTTTCTTTTCGGTATTCAATATCAAGCTTTAAAAACCACGAAACCATACTGCAACATTTTAGTAGCCTAGCTAGGATTGTGGCATGTGTCTGTAAACTTTCCCTCCTCTGCACGCTGTGAATTTACCAATGCAAGCGCATCTGGCTGTAATTTCATAAAGTAGATAACTCAACTGTTAACTCATTCATACTCGCTTGTGTCCTATTCAGCCCGTGGGCCTTGTGTTTGACACATGTGCGTTAGCCTATTAGCCACCTTTTGACTGACTGTCATCATTGCCCTTACTCGTTTGATTATATTGACATTCCCAGCCTTAGTTACAGTCGTCCGTTTTTGTTCAAAAGATTTGAGTAATTGAAACTGAAACAGTGTATCCCGAATAGTTGGAGGCAGATAGCAATATTTTTTGGACTACCAAGAAACGTATTGGTGAATTATACTGAACAAAAATATAAACGTGACATGCAACAATTTCAAAGATTTTACTGAGTTACAGTTCATAGATAGAAATCAGTCAATACATTCATTAGGCCCTAATCTATGGATTTCACATGACTGGGAATACAGATATTCTGAGATTTTGTGACCAACAATCATTTTGTTGGTCACATATACCTTTTTCCCATGGATCAGAAAACCAGTCAGTATCTAATGTGACCACCATTTGCATCATGCAGCGTGACACATGTCCTTCGCATAGAGTTTGTTTCATATCTGCAAAGTAGTTAAAACACTGTCAGATCCACTTTAAACTGAGATTAATTATTTTTAAAGTCTAGTGTTAATATAGATAACATTTTGTTAAACAAAATCTCTTTCTCTGAGCAATTGTATTAGTATAAAATAACATAATACATTTTTTTTAGGAGCTTACAATATAATAATTATGCTATTTAGCAGATGCTTTATACAAAGCGACTTACATTTTATGGAAGGGTGTTCCCGGGAATCAAACACAATATGCCGGAGTTATAAGCACCATGCTCTACCAACTGAGCAAAGGACCACTATATAAACTGAGTATACCAAACATTAGGAACAACTTCCTAATATTGAGTTGCGCACCCCCCCCCCCTTTCCCTCAGAACAGCCTCAATTCGTAGGGGCATGGACTCTACAAGGTGTCGAAAGTGTCATCCCACAGGGATGCTTGACTCCAATCCTTACAACAGTTGTGTCAAGGTGACTGGATGTCCTTTGGGTGGTGGACCATTCTTGATACACACTGGAAACTGTTGAGCAAGGAAAAATCCTGCAGCATTGCAGTTCTTGACACAAACCGATGCACCTGGCCTGGCACCTACTACCATACCCCGTTCAAAGGCACTTAAATATCGGGGTGCCTTGTGAAGATTTGTAGGCGAGTAAGTAAATCGACCCTACCATCGGATCTATTGGCCAATGTGCAATCACTGGAAAACATACTGGATGATCTACGGTCGAGACTATCCTACCAACGGGACATTAAAAACTGTCATGACTCGGTGAAACATAAGCTGTGGCTGAACGTCGACACGGATAATATAGAGCTGGCTGGGTTTTCCATGCATCGGCAGGGCAGAGCAGTTACATCTGGTAAGACGAGGGGCGGGGTGTCTATTTGTCAATAACAGCTGGTGGGCGATGTCTAATATTAAAGAAGTCTCAAGGTATTGCTCACCTGAGGTAGAGTACCTCCTGATAAGCTGTAGACCACACTATCTATATTATTCGTAGCCGTCTATTTACCACAACAAACCGATAATGGGACTAAGACCGCACTCAACGAGCTGTATAAGGCCATAAGCAAACAAAAAAATGCTCATTCAGAAGCGGCGCTCCTAGTGGCCGAGGACTTTAATGCAGGGAAACTTAAATCCGTTTTACCTAATTTAATTTCTACCAGCATGTGCAACCATACTCTAGACCACCTTTACTCCACACACAGAGATGCATACAAAACTCTCCCTCGCCCTTCATTTGGCAAATCTGACCATAATTACCAGCAAGAAAAAACTAAAGCAGGAAGTACAGTGACTCGCTCAATACGGAAGTGGTCAGATGACGCGGATGCTACCCTACAGGACTGTTTTGCTAGTACAGACAGGAATATGTTCCGTGATTCATCCAATGGCATTGAGGAGTATACCACCTCAGTCACCAGCTTCATCAATAAGTGCATTGAGGACGTCGTTCTTACAGTGACAGTACGTACATATCCCAACCAGAAGCCATGGATTACAGGCAACATCCAATTCGAGCTAAAGGCTAGAGCTGCCGATTTCAAGGAGGGGGACACTAATCCGGACGCCTACAAGAAATCCCGCTATGTCCTCAGACGAACCATCAAACAAACAAAGAGTCGATACAGGATTAAGATTGAATCCTACTACATTACCGCTCATCGGATGTGGCAAAGCTTGCAAACTATTATTAACTACAAAGGGAAACCCAGACGCGAGCTTCCCAGTGACGCAAGCCTACCAGACGAGCTAAATGCCTTCTATGCTCGCTTCGAGGCAAGCAACATTGAAGCATGTATGAGAGCACCAGCTGTTCCAGACAACTGTGTGATCACACTTTCCGTAGCCGACGTGAGCAAGACTTTTAAACAGGTCAACATTCACAAGACTGAAGGGGAAGACAGATTACCAGGGCGTGTACTCAAAGCATGCGCAGACCAACATTTTCAACCTCTCCCTGACCAAGTCTGTAATAGTTACATGTTGCAAGCAGACCACCATAGACCCCATGCCCAAGAATGCAAAGGTAACCTGCCTAAATCACTACCACCCCATAGCACTCTTTCCATTTTTTTTATTTTACCAGGTAAGTTGTCTGAGAACACATTCTCATTTACAGCAACAACCTGGGGAATAGTTACATGAGAGATGAATGAGCCAATTGTAAACTTGGGATTGTTAGGTGACCATGATGATATGAGGGCCAGATTGAGAATTTAAGCCAGGACACCAGGGTTAACACCCCTACTCTTACGAAAAGTGCCATTGGATCTTTAGTGACCACAGAGAGTCAAGACACCCATTTAACATCCCATCCGAAAGACGGCCCCTACACAGGGCAATCTCCCCAATCACTGCCCTGTGATATTTTTTTAGACGAGAGGAAAGGGTGCCTCCTACTGGGCTTCCAGCACCACTTCCAGCAACATCTGGTCTCCCATCAGGGACCTTCCAGGACCAACCCTGCTTAGCTTCAGAAGCAAGCCAGAAGTGGGATGCAGGGTGGTATGCTGCTAGCTACTGATTGATGTTGGTAGCCATGAAGTGCTTTGAAAGGCTGGTCATGGCTCACGTCAACGCCATCATCCAGGAAACCCAAGACCCACTCCAATTTGCATACCGCCCCAACAGATCCACAGATGACACAATCTCAATCGCACTCCACAATGCCCTTTCCCACCTGGATAAAAGGAACACCTATGTGAGAATGCTGTTCATTGACTACAGCTCAGCATTCAACACCATAGTGCCCACAAAGCTCATCACTAAGTTAAGGACCCTGGGACTAAACACCTCCCTCTGTAACTGGATCCTGAACTTCCTCACAGGCCGCCCCCAGGTGGTAAGGGTGGCCAACAACACATCTGCCACGCTGATCCTCACCACCGGGGACCCTCAGGGGTGCGTGCTTAGTCCCCTCCTGTACTCCCTGTTCACTCATGACTGCGTGACCAAGCACGACTCCAACACCATCATTAAGTTTGCTGAAGACACAACAGTGGTAGGCCTGATCACTGACAATGCTGAGACAGCCTAAAAGGAGGAGGTCAGATACCTGGCAGTGTGGTGCCAGGACAACAACCTCTCCCTCAATGTGAGCAAGACAAAGGAGATGATCATGGACTACGAGATTAACATTGACGGGGCTATAGTGGAGCGGGTCGAGAGTTTCAAGTTCTTTGGTGTCCACATCACCAACAAACTATCATGGTCCAAACACACCGAGACAGTCGTAAAGAGGGCACGACAACATATTTTCCCCTTCAGGAGACTGAAAAGATTTGGCATGGGTCCCCAGATCTTAAAAAAGTTATACAGCTGCACCATCGAGAGTATCCTGACTGGTTACATCACCGCCTGGTAAGGCGTTACAAAGGGTAGTGCGTACGGCCCAATACATCACTGGGACCAAGCTTCCTGTCCTCCAGGACCTATATACTAGGCGGTGTCAGAGGAAAACCCAAAAAAGGTCAATCTCCAGTCACCAAGGCTTAGACTTCTCTCTGCTACCGCACGGCAAGCAGTCCAAAAGGCTCCTTAATTAACAGCTTCTACACCCAAGCCATAAGACTGCCGAACAATTAATCAAATGGCCACCTGGACTATTTACATGAACCCCCCCGCCGTTGTTTTTACACTGCTGCTACTCGCTGTTTATTATCAATGCATAGTCACTTTACCCCTACCTACATGTATGAATTACCTTCACTAACCTGTACCCCTGCGCATTGACTCAGTACCAGTACCCCTTTTATATAGCCTCGTTATTGTTATGTAATCTTATTATGTTACTTTATTTAATTTTGTTTAGTTTATCTAGCAAATATTTTCTTACCTCTATTTCTTGAACTGCATTGTTATACCCAGGCATACCCATCCCGGATCCGGGATTTCTGTCATTAAAAACCCTGACTAGCATAGCGTAGCCTAGCGCCAGAGGGTAATCATAAAATATAATTTCATGAAATCACAAGTGCAATATTGCAAAACACAGCTTAGCCTTTTGTTAATCCATCTGTCGTCTCAGATTTTGAAATTATGCTTTCCAGCGAAAGCAATACTTGCATTTGTGTAAATGTATCGATCGACAAAACAATAAGAACAGCTAGCGCCAGGTAACTTGGTAACAAAAACCAGCAAAGCAATCAAATTAATCATTTACCTTTGTTGATCTTCGGTTGGTTTCACTCACGAGACTCCCAGTAGGACAGCAAATGTTCCTTTTGTTCCATAAAGATATGTTTTATATCCAAATACCTCCGTTTGTTTGATGCGTCATGACCAGGAATCCACCGGAAAAAGCGTTCGCGACAACGGCGGGAAAAATTCCAAATTATATCTATAATGTCAACATAAACATGTCAAACGTTGTTTTTGATCCAACTTCATTGTGTTTCTCACATATCTATTCGATAATAAATCAACCGGGACAGTTGGCTTTTCACTAGGAGCGAGAGAGACAATGGCTACCTTTCAGATTTGCGCAAAAATCACCCGGAGAGCCCCCACCGTCCACTTACCCAATGTGCTCTTGCAGGCTCATCCTTCAAAATAAAGGCCTGAAACTACGTCTAAAAAGGCTGTTGACACCTTAGGGAAGACATAGAAAAAGAGGTCTTATTGATGTGACTTCACATATGCGATAGGAAGGCATTGGAACACAGAGCTCTCAAAATGAGTGCCACTTCCTGCTTGAAATTTTCTCAGGTTTTCACCTGCAATAAAAGTTCTGTTTAACTCACAGACAAAATTCTTACAGTTTTGGAAACTTCAGCGTGTTTTCTATCCTAATCTGACTATTATATGCATATTCTAGTTTCAGGGGCTGAGAAATAGGCATTTTAAAATGGGTACGCATATTTTGCCATATGTTAAAATTGCACCCCCTATCAAGAATACGTTTTAAGGGCTTGTCAGTTAGCATTTCACGGTTGTATTCGACGCATGTGACAAATAAAAGTTGAATTGACTCAAGGCTTAAAAATCCTTCTTTAAACTGTTTCCTCCCCTTAATGTACACTGATTGAAGTGGATTTAACAAGTGACATCAAATAGTGATCTTAGCTTTCACCTAGATTCACCTGGTCAGTATATGTCATGTTCTTAATGTTTTGTATACTCAGTGCATATAGCTCAGTATTTGTATTATTTATTTGATAGTCTTTTTTTGCTGATCTTTAAGGGTGCCAATATTTTCAGCTGTACCTGAAACTAGCCATGATATTTACTCGTGACAGACTTAACATAGTTTATTCTTAATATACAGTTTGTGGCTAAGCGCTTATAATGGTTTAGTAATAATTAAGCAGTCAGATTTATTTCAAACATTAAAAGGTCCAGTGCAGTCAAACACATGGTTTCATGTACATTTCCACACTATGAAGTAGGAATAATAGTGTGAAATTGTGAAAATAATGATAATGCCCTTTTAGTGTGAGAGCTGTTTGAAAATGTCTGCCTGTTTTGGTCAGATGGAGTTTTGGCCTGCCTGGTGACATCACCATGCGGTCAATTAGTTAATAGACCAATAAGAAGAAGTCCAAACCTCTGCCAATAACAGCTAGTTTTCAGTTCTCCCCTCCCTACTCAGTCCACTCCCAGACACCCCTAGCAAAATTATTGAAAAATTGCTCTTTGCTAAGAAGTTACTTTTTGAAAAGAATATATAACATTTTGATTGAAAAAAAAATCAGTCAGTTACTTAATTGTTACCCAGAAATTATTTAATATTGAGATTTTTTAAAAGCAGCTGCATTGGACCTTCAATCCATCTTGCCATAACATTTATGTGGTAAAATTTTCTCACCTGCAGCGATGAGGGCAATACTTAGAATGTTCCACAAATCTCTCTTTGAATTTGAGGTCATCAAAACCTTTGCCATCTTCCTTTTTACCACAATAATTATCTGGTTAGACTTTTCAGCACAGATGGAAGTGATAATACAAGCTGTGCTGAAAATGATAATTTCCTGTATCTGTCTGTATGGTTAAGTTTCGTAATCTATTCTAGAGAACTTCATAGGAAACACACCCACTGAAAGAGAGTGGCTCTCCAGTTGGGCTGATCTGTGACTCACTGATATCTTTCCAGTCAGAGGATTGAAGGTACATTTCACTCAAAAAACTATTTTGGTATTTCATTCATTAATCCACTGTTGATACAGTCCCAAAAATATATAGTTTTTGAGTGAAATGTACCTTACAGGCAACCTCAGAGAGTTACATGTAATAGTGAACTTTGTTTCCAGAGGACACCTGAGATGCAAAACCTATGTGGCAGTATGCACCCTTTCAGTTTGTCTACCACCTCATAGTAGAAGAAAGTTGACTACTTCAAAATGGAAATGGCCTCAGTGGCGCTGCCTGTGCACTCACATATACCACAATGGGACATTCACCAACCTGAAACACATTCTGTATTGTGGCGGACTGTACTGCCCTCTGTATTTCAGACCTAAGTGAGACAATCTTAAAGCTCACTATAGACCTATAAAAACAGGTTAGCCTCTACAAAGTCTTTGGATGTATTTGCAGTATGACTATACGGTGTTCTTTGTTATTTCTTCGTCTTTTCCAGTGCTAACTGAATGGGGAATTCATGTATTTACAGTGTGATTGTGTGTTCTGTTTCTCCTGTCTCTGTCCTCCATACTTTCCATCACCATACTTTATTGTCATAATCACTGCAGCTGATAGCATACCACATACTCAACTTTTACTTGACGATAATCAACGGCATCCATCAATGTCAAATCAAATCCAATTTTATTGGTCATATACACATATTTAGCAAATGCTATCACAGATGTAGCTAAATGTTTGTGTTCCTAGCTCCAACAGTGCAGTAATATCTAACAATTCACAATAATACACACAAATCTAAAAGTAAAACAATGGAATTACGAAATATAAATATTAGGACGAACAATGTCGGAGTCCGGAGTGTGTGTGTGTGTATACATATATAAATATAGTACCAGTCAAAAGTTTGGACACACCTACTCATTCCAGTTTTTAAAGTTTTTTTTACACATTGTAGTACAATAGTGAAGACATCAAAACTATGAAATAACGCATATGGAATCACGTAGTAACCAAAAAAGTGTTAAACAAATCCAAATATATTTTATATTTGAGATTATTCAAAGTAGCCACCCTTTGCCTTCATGACAGCTTTGCACACGCTTGGCATTCTCTCAATAAAAAGGTGTGCCTTGTTCAAAGTTAATTTGTGGAATTTCTTTCCTTCTTAACCTTTCATTGCTACCCATCCCGGATCCGGGAGCATCCTCATCAAAAAAGCTGACTAGCATAGCCTAGCGCGACAGGGATATCATATAATATAATTTTCATGAAATCACAAGTCCAATACAGCAAATGAAAGATAAACATCTTGTGAATCCAGCCATCATTTCCGATTTTTAAAATGTTTTACAGCGAAAACACTATGTATTTCTATTAGCTAACCACAATAGCAAAAGACTCAACTGCATATTTTCACAATTTTTCTACCGCATTAGGTAGCTATCACAAAACCGACCAAATAGAGATATAATTAGTCACTAACCAAGAAACAACTTCAGATGACAGTCTTATAACATGTTATACAATAAATGTATGTTTTGTTCGAAAATGTGCATATTTGAGGTATAAATCATAGTTTTACATTGCAGCTACCATCAAAAATATCACCAAAGCAGCCAGAGTAATTACAGAGAGCAACGTGAAATACCTAAATACTCATCATAAAACATTTATGAAAAATACATGGTGTACAGCAAATGAAAGATAAACATCTTGTGAATCCAGCCAATATTTCCGATTCTTTAAGTGTTTTACAGCGAAAACACAATATAGCCTTATATTAGCTTACCACAATAGCCAAACACGCAAATGCATTTATTATCAGCAAAAGGTAGCGATCGCAAAAACCAGCAAAAGATATAAAATGAATCACTAACCTTGGCCAACTTCATCAGATGACAGTCTTATAACATCAGGTTATACAATACACTTATGTTTTGTTCGAAAATGTGCATATTTAGAGCTGCAGACCGTGGTTATACATTGTGAATATGTAGCATCGATTCACCAAATTGTCCGGAGCTATTTTGGACACTCACCTTGTTATGCTGGTGAATGAAGACCCAAAAGCGACTTAATAGAAACAGAGTCTTTAATCCAGTCTTAAACAAACAATGATACTCCTGGATAATATCATAGGTAAATCCAAAACAGGAAACTGAAATCCTCTCGTCAGTAGAGAGGAACGACTGGAGACGCGACCACAGACTGCAGGTCGCTTCAGGAAGGCACAGGCCGTAGCTGACATAGACACCTGCTCACACGCAGCATCTGAAGAAGGCAAAAACACGACAGGGCGGAACAAGGACACAGAACAGCAAACATCAAACAAGAATCCGACAAGGACAGAAGCGGAAAACAGAGGGAGAAATAGGGACTCTAATCAGAGGGCAAAATAGGGGACAGGTGTGAAAGAGTAAATGAGGTAGTTAGGAGAATGAGAAACAGCTGGGAGCAGGAACGGAACGATAGAGAGAGAGAGCGAGAGAGGGAGAGAGGGAGGGATAGAAAAAGGGAAAGAACCTAATAAGACCAGCAGAGGGAAGCACAGGGACAAGACATGATGATCAAAGACAAAACATGACAGTACCCCCCCACTCACCGAGCGCCTCCTGGCGCACTCGAGGAGGAACCCTGGCGGCAACGAAGGAAATCATCAATCAACGAACGGTCCAGCACGTCCCGAGATGGAACCCAACTCCTCTCCTCAGGACCGTAACCCTCCCAATCCACTAAGTACTGGTGACCACGTCCCCGAGAACGCATGTCCATGATCCTCCGTACCTTGTAAATAGGTGCGCCCTCGACAAGGACGGGGGGGGGGGGGGGAAGACGAACGGGAGCGCGAAGAAAAGGCTTGACACAGGAGACATGGAAGACAGGGTGGACGCGACGAAGATGTCGCGGAAGAAGCAGTCGCACAGCGACAGGATTGACGACCTGAGAGACACGGAACGGACCAATGAACCGCGGAGTCAACTTGCGAGAAGCTGTCGTAAGGGGAAGGTTACGAGTGGAAAGCCACACTCTCTGACCGCGACAATACCTAGGACTCTTAATCCTACGTTTATTGGCGGCTCTCACAGTCTGCGCCCTGTAACGGCAAAGTGCAGACCTGACCCTCCTCCAGGTGCGCTCACAACGTTGGACAAAAGCCTGAGCGGAGGGAACGCTGGACTCGGCGAGCTGGGACGAGAACAGAGGAGGCTGGTACCCAAGACTACTCTGAAACGGAGATAGCCCGGTAGCAGACGAAGGAAGCGAGTTGTGAGCGTATTCTGCCCAGGGGAGCTGTTCTGCCCAAGACGCAGGGTTTCGAAAAGAAAGGCTGCGTAATATGCGACCAATCGACTGATTGGCCCTTTCTGCTTGACCGTTAGACTGGGGATGAAACCCGGAAGAGAGACTGACGGAAGCACCAATCAAACGACAGAACTCCCTCCAAAACTGTGACGTGAATTGCGGGCCTCTGTCTGAAACGGCGTCTAACGGGAGACCATGAATTCTGAACACATTCTCAATGATGATTTGTGCCGTCTCCTTAGCGGAAGGAAGCTTAGCGAGGGGAATGAAATGTGCCGCCTTAGAGAACCTATCGATAACCGTAAGAATCACAGTCTTCCCCGCAGACGAAGGCAGACCGGTAATAAAGTCTAAGGCGATGTGAGACCATGGTCGAGAAGGAATGGGAAGCGGTCTGAGACGACCGGCAGGAGGAGAGTTACCTGACTTAGTCTGCGCGCAGTCCGAACAAGCAGCCACGAAACGGCGCGTGTCACGCTCCTGAGTAGGCCACCAAAACCGCTGGCGAATAGAAGCAAGCGTACCCCGAACGCCGGGGTGGCCAGCTAACTTGGCAGAGTGAGCCCACTGAAGAACAGCCAGACGAGTAGAGACAGGAACGAACAGAAGGTTACTAGGACAAGCGCGCGGCGACGCAGTGTGAGTGAGTGCTTGCTTTACCTGTCTCTCAATTCCCCAGACAGTCAACCCGACAACACGCCCTTCAGGGAGAATCCCCTCGGGGTCGGTAGAAGCCACAGAAGAACTAAAGAGACGGGATAAGGCATCAGGCTTGGTGTTCTTATTTCCCGGGCGATAGGAAATCACGAACTCGAAACGAGCGAAAAACAACGCCCAACGAGCTTGACGTGCATTAAGTCGTTTGGCAGAACGGATGTACTCAAGGTTCTTATGGTCAGTCCAAACGACAAAAGGGACGGTCGCCCCCTCCAACCACTGTCGCCATTCGCCTATGGCTAAGCGGATGGCGAGCAGTTCGCGGTTACCCACATCATAGTTGCGTTCCGATGGCGACAGGCGATGAGAAAAGTAAGCGCAAGGATGGACCTTATCGTCAGAATGAAAGCGCTGGGACAGAATGGCTCCCACGCCCACCTCTGAAGCGTCAACCTCGACAATGAATTGTTTAGTGACGTCAGGAGTAACAAGGATAGGAGCGGATGTAAAACGCTTCTTGAGGAGATCAAAAGCTCCCTGGGCGGAACCGGACCACTTAAAGCAAGTCTTGACAGAAGTCAGAGCTGTGAGAGGGGCAGCCACTTGACCGAAATTACGAATGAAACGCCGATAGAAATTAGCGAAACCGAGAAAGCGCTGCAACTCGACACGTGACTTAGGAACGGGCCAATCGCTGACAGCCTGGACCTTAGCGGGATCCATCTGAATGCCTTCAGCGGAAATAACAGAACCGAGAAATGTGACAGAGGAGACATGAAAGGCGCACTTCTCAGCCTTCACGTAGAGACAATTCTCTAAAAGGCGCTGGAGTACACGTCGAACGTGCTGAACATGAATCTCGAGTGACGGTGAAAAAATCAGGATATCGTCAAGGTAAACGAAAACAAAGATGTTCAGCATGTCTCTCAGTACATCATTAACTAATGCCTGAAAGACAGCTGGAGCATTAGCGAGACCGAACGGCAGAACCCGGTATTCAAAATGCCCTAACGGAGTGTTAAACGCCGTTTTCCACTCGTCCCCCTCTCTGATGCGCACGAGATGGTAAGCGTTACGAAGGTCCAACTTAGTAAAGAACCTGGCTCCCTGCAGAATCTCGAAGGCTGACGACATAAGGGGAAGCGGATAACGATTTTTAACCGTTATGTCATTCAGCCCTCGATAATCCACGCAGGGGCGCAGAGTACCGTCCTTCTTCTTAACAAAAAAAACCCCCGCTCCGGCGGGAGAGGAAGAAGGCACCACGGTACCGGCGTCGAGAGAAACAGACAGATAATCCTCGAGAGCCTTACGTTCGGGAGCCGACAGAGAGTATAGTCTACCCCGAGGGGGAGTGGTCCCCGGAAGGAGATCAATACAACAATCATACGACCGGTGAGGAGGAAGAGAGTTGGCTCTGGACCGACTGAAGACCGTGCGCAGATCATGATATTCCTCCGGCACTCCTGTCAAATCACCAGGTTCCTCCTGAGTAGAGGGGACAGAAGAAACAGGAGGGATAGCAGACATTAAACACTTCACATGACAAGAAACGTTCCAGGATAGGATAGAATTACTAGACCAATTAATAGAAGGATTATGACATACTAGCCAGGGATGACCCAAAACAACAGGTGTAAAAGGTGAACGAAAAATCAAAAAGGAAATGGTCTCACTGTGGTTACCAGATACTGTGAGGGTTAAAGGTAGTGTCTCACATCTGATACTGGGGAGAAGACTACCATCTAAGGCGAACATGGGCGTGGGCTTCCCTAACTGTCTGAGAGGAATGTCATGTTTCCGAGCCCATGCTTCGTCCATAAAACAACCCTCAGCCCCAGAGTCTATCAAGGCACTGCAGGAAGCAGCCGAACCGGTCCAGCGTAGATGGACCGACAAGGTAGTACAGGATCTTGATGGAGAGACCTGAGTAGTAGCGCTCACCAGTAGCCCTCCGCTTACTGATGAGCTCTGGCTTTTACTGGACATGACATGACAAAATGTCCAGCAGAACCGCAATAGAGGCAAAGGCGGTTGGTGATTCTCCGTTCCCTCTCCTTAGTCGAGATGCGAATACCTCCCAGCTGCATGGGCTCAGTCTCTGAGCCGGTGGGAGGAGATGGTTGAGATGCGGAGAGGGGAAACACCGTTAACGCGAGCTCTCTTCCACGAGCTCGGTGACGAAGATCTACCCGTCGTTCTATGCGGATGGCGAGTGCAATCAAAGAGTCCACGCTGGAAGGAACCTCCCGGGAGAGAATCTCATCCTTAACCTCAGCGTGGAGTCCCTCCAGAAAACGAGCGAGCAACGCCGGCTCGTTCCAGTCACTGGATGCAGCAAGAGTGCGAAACTCTATAGAGTAATCCGTTATGGATCGATCACCTTGACATAGGGAAGCCAGGGCCCTGGAAGCCTCCTTCCCAAAAACTGAACGATCAAAAACCCGTATCATCTCCTCCTTAAAGTTCTGATAAACGTTAGAACACTCAGCCCTTGCCTCCCAGATAGCTGTGCCCCACTCCCGAGCCCGACCAGTAAGGAGTGATATGACGTAAGCGATCCGAGCTCTCTCTCTTGAGTATGTGTTGGGCTGGAGAGAGAACACAATATCACACTGGGTGAGAAAGGAGCGACACTCAGTGGGCTGCCCAGAGTAACAAGGTGGGTTATTAACCCTAGGTTCCGGAGACTCGGAAGACCAGGAAGTAGCTGGTGGCACGAGACGAAGACTCTGAAACTGTCCTGAGAGATCGGAGACCTGAGCGGCCAGGGTCTCAACGGCATGACGAGCAGCAGACAATTCCTGCTCGTGTCTGCCGAGCATTGCTCCCTGGATCTCGACGGCAGTGTTGCGAGAATCCGTAGTCGCTGGGTCCATTCTTGGTCGGATTCTTCTGTTATGCTGGTGAATGAAGACCCAAAAGCGACTTAATAGAAACAGAGTCTTTAATCCAGTCTTAAACAAACAATGATACTCCTGGATAATATCATAGGTAAATCCAAAACAGGAAACTGAAATCCTCTCGTCAGTAGAGAGGAACGACTGGAGACGCGACCACAGACTGCAGGTCGCTTCAGGAAGGCACAGGCCGTAGCTGACATAGACACCTGCTCACACGCAGCATCTGAAGAAGGCAAAAACACGACAGGGCGGAACAAGGACACAGAACAGCAAACATCAAACAAGAATCCGACAAGGACAGAAGCGGAAAACAGAGGGAGAAATAGGGACTCTAATCAGAGGGCAAAATAGGGGACAGGTGTGAAAGAGTAAATGAGGTAGTTAGGAGAATGAGAAACAGCTGGGAGCAGGAACGGAACGATAGAGAGAGAGAGCGAGAGAGGGAGAGAGGGAGGGATAGAAAAAGGGAAAGAACCTAATAAGACCAGCAGAGGGAAGCACAGGGACAAGACATGATGATCAAAGACAAAACATGACACACCTAATCTGACCAAAGAACTCATCATAAACTTTACTAAAAAATACATGTTCGACAGCAAATGAAAGATACACTAGTTCTTAATGCAACCGCAGTGTTAGATTTTTAAAAATAACTTTACCATAACAAACAGCTTACGTTATAGCGAGACAGCGCCCGCCAAAACGCGAATAATAGGACTCAACATTTTCCACAGAAATACGAAATATCATAAATTGTTCTTACTTTTGCTGAGCTTCCATCAGAATCTTGTAAAAGGAGTCCTTTGTCCAGAATAAATCGTTGTTTTGTTTTAGAATGTCCTTGCACTAACTGGACACAAAAAGAAAGTTATAAACCCAAGAAATCAACATACCTCCTCCATCTCCTGTAATTAGATTTTTTTTTATTTGAATTGAATAATGTCCCAAAAATGCTCAACTATCACTCTTAATCTCTATCCAACAATGTCAGCAAGCTTCTCAACACATTTAACCCCCATAATGCTCTGTGGCACAATCCCAGTACAACACACTAGAGCTGAGGTCCAAACACTTAAAAAGACACACCCTATCCCCTCAGCCCTCAAATTAAGTGGATACTTCTGGTGACGTGTCATGATGTCTGATGAGTATACACTTGCAGGCCAAGGGGTGAGGGAGGCAGGAATGATTTTTAAATGGACCACACTTGGTCGGAAATTCGTCACTTTATATGCGCTATTGTCAATTATGATTGCATGTCTACTTATATTAAATATATAATTATTAATATAAGCCTACTGTATGATAGCTAGCAAATGAATTAGCTAAATAATGTTAGCCTGCCTAGCTGGAACTTCTGAAGAAGGAAAATGTTTTATTTCTACAGTTTCCAAAAGACAACCAAACAAAAACATATTTACTTTTTAACGAGACGTGTTTGTGCCATCATGTACATTAGTAGCACAATTTCTAACGTATTTGCATTGGTTTTTACTTACTTGACTTACTTACTTGACTTCTCCAATGACGTTGTTTTTACGTTTTCGCAGACTTTTCTTTGCGGATGTACAATCTTCGCGAATTGAATTATGGGGAGTTTCAGGCCTTGTAGTGAACATAACTATACACTCGCAAAGCCGACTAAAAACGAGGGCTGAAGGGCTCACGTTGCAAATTTACCTTGCTTGGCTAATCATTTGGACCATTCTCCAAGATGGCATAAGGTGAGGGTAAGTGGATGAGGGTGTTTCTTTTAAGTGTTTGGACCGCAACCTAGGTTCATTCTCTGATCCTACATCTATGATTGGATGGACAACATAATTACCATGTATGTCTGTGGAAGGGAGTGAGGCCTACCAGCCTCTTAGGTTTTGTATTGAAGTCAATGTAGCCAGAGGAGGATGGAAGCTAGCTGTCCTCTGGCTACACCACGGTGCTAGCCCAGACAGTGCTGTTGGAGTTACTGTAGACCTTAATTGCAAAACAGTGTATTTTAACCAATTATTTGTTGACATATGAATATATTTAGTATAGTTTTATCTAAAAATTATAACTGTTTTAATGTTTCACTATTTTTATTTATATGAAATTTCACTGAGGAGGATGGTCCTCCCCTTCCTCCTCTGAGGAGCCTCCACTGATATACACATATGAAATGAGTAAACAGTATGTAAACATTATTAAAGTGACCAGTGATTCCATGTCCATGTACATAGGGCAGCAGCCTCAAGGGTGCAGGGTTGAGTAACCGGGTGGTAGCCGGCTAATGTCAGTGACTAAGTTCAGGGCAGGGTACTGGGTACTGTATGTGAGTGGAGCGGAGCTGGAGTGAGGAGCTGAGCCTGATCAATTTGACTGGAGCGTGGAGCGAGATTCCCAAATGCTGGAGCGTTGGTCTTCTGGCCCACTCCAATATCACTCCAGTAGGGCTCCAAGTAGTGCTCACTTCAGGAGCTCAGGGCATGCCCGCCCCAGCATGCATTTGTAGTCTACTTCTGTGCTGCTAATAGCCACTTGCTTTAGCTACTGTCATGGAGTTCGCTAAATATTTTCAAAAAGAAGCTGATAAAACACACAGGGTCTAAATCAAGGTGACTTACAAAGATGAGGACCGAGAGCAAGAGAGGGAGTGCGGTGACGTAGTGTCCACTGTTATGTGTAAGGCTTAGATGCCAGCTGCTGGTATGGTGCTAAACTGTTAGGTTGTAGTATGGTGCTAAACTGTTAGGTTGTGAATATGTCCATAAACACTCCAGCCAGCTGGTCTGCGCATGTATGTCGGCCACCGAGAAGGAGAGCCCTGTCGTGGAAATTCAACACCATGTCATGGAAATTACCACCAGGGACACCTGAAGTCAATATTAAATTAATCATCCTTTATTATCAGCGCCCTGGAGAGGTTCCAACCAACTCATTGCACCAAGTACAGATGTCAGTCAGGAGCTCCACCTGGGCAGTCCCATTAGTTCTCTCATATACTGCTTACGCAGACAAGTTATATTTGCATGTTTTACATGATTTATTATTCATCTTTAACTTTAGTTTGAGCATGTGACTGACCAATACCTCAAGAGGCTTCCTTTCACCAAAGCTGGGACCTTGAAACTGAGATACCTTTCGGTTCTCAAAACAATGTTCTGGGCATACTGCCAAATTGCTTATACTGGATACCTCCCAGGCACGTTCAATCACTCACTTGCATGAACGCAGGAATTGGCTATTCAAAAAGCACAAACATAACATCACAGCCCACAGTCGTCTAGAGTGGCCCACGTCCGTGGGACTGTGTTATCCTCAAAGCAGAAAGAAGAAGGTGTTAAGCTTGTCCGGGAGCAAAACGTCGTGTCCGCAAAGTGGCTATTTTCCCTTTGTAATCCGTGATCGTCTGGAGTCCCTGCCATACATGTCTCATGTCTGAGCCATTGAATTGTGACTCCACTTTGTCTCTGTACTGACGTTTTGCCTGCGTGATTGTCTTACAGAGGCCATAACTGCACTGTTTGTATTCAACCATATTCCCAGTCACCTTGCCGTGGTTAAATGCAGTGGTTCGCACTTTCAGTTTTGCGCGGGTGCTGCCATCTATCCACGGTTTTTAGTTTAGGTAGGTTTTAATAGTTTCAGTGGAAAACATCCCCTATACACTTCATGTTGAACTCAGTCACTGTGTCAGTGTATACTGTACGTCAATGTTATTTTCAGAGGCAACCCGGGTCATATCCCAGTCCGTGTGATCAAAACAATCTTGAAGCATGGATTCCAATTGGTCAGACCAGCATTGAATAGACCTTAGAATGGGTACTTCCTGTTTGACTTTCTGCCTATAGTATGGGAGGAGTCGAATGGAGTCGTGATCTGATTTGCCGAAGGGACGGCTGGGGAGGGCCTTTTATCTTTGTTAAAGTCCCCAGCTACAATAAATGCTGCCTCAGGATATGTGGTTTCCAGTGTAGTTCCTTGAGGGCTGCCGTGGTATCGGCTTGAGGGGGAATATACACGGCTGTGACTATAACTGAAGAGAAATCTCTTGGGAGGTAATACGGAGGTAATTACAATTTGATTGTAAGGTATTCTAGGTTGGGTGAACAAAAGGACTTGAGTTCCTTTACGTTATCACAATCACACCATGAGTAGTTAATCATGAAACATACACCTCCGCCATTCTTCCCAGAGAGTTCTTTAGTCCTGTCTGCGTAATGTACTGAGAACCCAGCTGGCGGTCTGGACAGGGACAGTATATCCAGAGAGACGCGGTCCCTGATATCTCTCTGGAAGGAGATTCTCGCTCTGAGCTCATCTACTTTATTGTCCAGGGACTGAACATTAGCGAGTAATATACTCGGAAGTGATGGATGGTGTGAACGCCTCCTGAGTCAGACTAGAAGTCCACTCCGAATACCTCTTCTCCACCGGCGGTATCTTGGCGCAGCCTCTGGGTTTAATTATTCAATTGCCTTGGGGGCTACGAACGAAGGATAACATTTGGGAAAGTCGTAGTTTTGGTTAGAATGCTGGTGAGTTACTGCCGCTCTGATATCCAAAAGTTATTTCCGTCTGTATGTAAAATACACACATCCCAAAAATATACTGCAAAGTTGCTTAGGAGCTAGAAGCATAGCTGCCAAGTCTATCGGGCCATCTTGTCATTTCTATTACAAACAGAATTGTTAGTCTAAATGTAATCTTGTTTGTTTCTCTTTTGATTTAGGTAACACACTACCCGGCAATACATGGATGTGTGCACAGTGCTCATTCAAAAGTACTCCTGATTGAGAGACCAGATGGGGAAGGGATAGGGTACTTTGGGTCGAGACACCCCCTGGGGTAAGATGTTGATTGTTTTTGAGTAAAGTAGTAATATGTTAGGTGTTTGGGACAAGGTGCCCCCCTCCAATGATTATTTGTTTCTAGCTGTAATTTAGGCACTGGCTAGCCCAGTTAGCTAACTAGCAACCTCACTAGCAGAAGGTCTGAGGTCAGAGTTAGTGTAGGGGTCAGGGTTAGAATAGTGTTAGGTTAGGGTCAGAATAGGAGTTAGGGTTAGATTAGGGGTCAGTTCTCCACTGTTCCTAAAATATTTTTCATTTTTATATTTTCAGATGAGAGTTCACAAGAAAATATGATCATTTTGGTTTTGGCTGAGTGTAAGGCCTGGGTGTCGGAGTGTGAAGATAAAGCGCAGGAACAGCAGGTGCAAATACAAATGTTCTTTAATGAACACGGACAAACTAGGCCACCCTACCAACACACTGGGTGTACACTTTAAACTACCCCAGACACGGGGGGAACGAAACACAGTCCAGTAAATACGAAGCACAAAACCAACACCACTACTTACATACAAACAATCCCGCACAAAGAAACGTGCGGGCCGGCTGACTAAATAAGCCCAACTAATTACACCCTCATACAAAACAGGTGAACCCAATAAACACATAGGGAGGGGGAGAAAAGGATCAGTGGCAGCTAATAGGCCGGTGACGACGACTGCCGAACGCCACCCGAACGGGAAGGAGAGCCTGCCTCGGTCGAAGTCGTGACACTGAGAGGCGCTTTGTTGTGCCCCAAATGAAATTGAAAATGGGCAGGGCGTTAAGGCAGCTGCCCGTGCTTTTAATGTGCCACCCAAAACACTGAAGTCCCACCGAGACAAGCAGGTCAAAACCCCAGGCCACAGCCATTTGGGTGGGTTACCAGTCTTCACTGGCTCTTTTGAATGTGACCTGGTGAGTCATAATCAAAAAATCCAGCTTATCCAAAATGTCCAGCTATCAGTCATTTAAAAATAATTTTGGACAAGTTATATGCGCTTTATAGCGTATCCAACATAAACTGAATGGAGCTGAGGGAGTGAACAGAGAGTTTGGACATTCAGCTGTGCAAAATCTGCAGCATCTTGGACACTAGATGGGTGGATTAAAGTTGTAAAACTGTAGAGTCTGTGTGGAAAAATGAACAGGCTCTTCACAAACATTTCACCACAGGAGCTGAGGATACCTCCCGCGACGACGTGACCCGTCAGAGCAATAGTGCCCTTGCCATTCGCATATCCTCGCATGCGTTTGTTAACAATCTAGGCCTTATGTGTGATGTACTTCAAGAACTATCTGAATTGTCACTTGAAAAGAGACTGCACAATTATTACTGCACACAGGGCAGTCATCAGGGAAGCGAGGGTGTTCAGTGCAATGGCAGAGCAGCCGACACACGCAACTCAGCCAGAGAAGGATTCAGGAGAACTCTTTCCAAGGTGTCAAACTGACTGGTGGAAGACCCAGCGACCTTAATCAGAGGGATTTTTTTAGAAGGTTTGGCGAGGACAGGCGGTGGACAATACAGGATACAGCCAGTTCATAGAGGAGCTGATACTGGACGTATCCTGTCGGGCACAAAAACTGAACTCCCTCCTCATACCTCTGCAACCGTCCCCAACTATACAGGAGTCCTTTCTTCCCCCGCTCTCCCTTGTGTGCTGCCTTTCTGGCAGCTTTATGGGCCTTGTACAGCCGGTGAGCAATCAGCCCTTGATTACTCACCAGCTCCCAATCAGCCCCAATTAGTCCTGGCCAGAGAGCCCGTCGCCTCGTGATGTATACTCCGTCTGTCACCAGGCCTCGACGAGTCTCCCCCTGGTGGCTGACCTGCTGTACGCCACCCCCCCCCCCCCCCCCCCCCTTAGCTCTGTCGGGGAGGGGACTGTCATCAGTGCCATGTATGTCTCCCTTCTTGATAGGGCATCAGCGTTTCCATGCTTCACCTCTGACCTGTGCACAACAGAAAAAGAGAAGCATGGAAGGGACAAGAACCACCTGGTGACCTGATCGTTTGTGTCCTTTCCCCTGGCCATCCAGACCAGGAGAGCATGGTCTGTGACCAGGGTGAAGTGGGTCCCTAACAGGTAATACTTGAAGAGTGTCTAGCCCCCACTTCACCGCTAGACACTCTCTCAACAATTGAGTATTTTTTCTCTCTAGGCATCAGCTTTCGGCTGATGTACATGATGGGGTGCTCCTCCCTATTGTGTATCTGGGACAGAACGGCCCCTAGTCCCGTATCACATGCATCCGTCTGGACCACCATCGGCACCTGGAAATCGGTCGTTACGAGAATCGGATTGGAGCACAGCACTTCCTTCAGACGGCTGAACGCCTCTGTAGCGTCATACTTCTGTCTCGTCCGTCCATTTCACTGTTTTTGGGAGGCGGGCCCTGGTTAGATCGGTGAGGGGGGAAGCTATAGCCGCAAAGTTGGGGATAAACCTGCTATAGTATCCTGCCAGTCCCAGGAAGGACTTGACCTGTGTCTTGGTGCGTGGAACGGGCCAGTCACGTACCGCGTGAACCTTCCTCTCCTGGGGCTTGACGTTCCCCGTCCGATCAAATACCCCAGGTACTCCACCTCCTCGAACGCTAGTTTACATTTCTTGGGGTTTGCGGTCAACCCGGCTTGTCTGAGCGTGTCCATCACCGCCTGGTGGCGCGTCAGGTGTTCTTCCCAACCTTGGCTGTGGATGATGATATCATCCAGATAGGCCGCTGCGTACTGCTGGTGGGATCGAAGCACTCTGTTCATCAGTTGCTGGAATGTGGACGGGGCTCCGTGGAGACTGATACAAACCGTCTGCTGTCGAGAACGCCGTCTTCTCCCGGGAGGAGGCTGCCATGGGTACCTGCCAATATCCTTTGGTCAGGTCAAGGGTGCTGATGTACCGGGCCTTTCCCAATCGGTCGATGACCTCGTCCACCCTTTGCATGGGGTAGGCGTCGAATAAACTTATGTCGTTCACACCCCGGAAATCATTACAGAAGCGGAGGCTACCGTCCGGTTTGGGCACCAACACGATGGGGCTGCACCATGCACTGTAGGACTCTTTAATGACCCCCATCCTCAGCATAGCCTCTACTTCTTGTTTCACGGCCTTCCTTTGGGCCTCCGGAATCCGATATGGCCTCTTTTGTAAGGTTCCCCCAGGCCGGGTACGGATGTGGTGTTCAATGAGGGTCATGTGGCCCGGCTTCTCGGAGAACACCATCGTGTTCTGATCGACGAGCTCCCTGAGCTCTTGCTTCTGGGCCGGGGTCGGGGTCCTCATTGCTCGGGACCACCACTGGTACCGTTGGCGTCCTGGGTCCCGACCATAACACGGCCAAGGCTGTCCTCTCGTGCCACTTCTTCAACAGGTTCACGTGGTAAATCTGTTGGGGTTTTTGTCTCCCCGGTTGCCGTACGCGGTAATTGAAAGGTCCCAGCTTCTCGATCACCTCGTATGGCCCGTGCCATGTTGCCAAGAACTTACTTTCGGCCGTGGGGATTAAGACGAACACCCTGTCTCCCACCTGGAATTCTCGGGGCTGGGCTTCCCAATTGTAGACCTGGGCTTGGGCGCGTTGGGCCTTCTCCATATGTTCCCTCACGACTGGCCATATGGCTGTCATCCGCTCCTTCATCGTCTCCACGTGCTCTACCACGCTGCGTAATGGGGTAGGTTGGGCTTCCCACACCTCCTTGGTGAGGTCCAGTAGGCTGCGTGACCTCCTTCCTTAGAGTAGTTCGAAAGGGGAAAACCCAGTGGAGGACTGGGGCACTTCTTGGATTGAGAACATTAGGTGGGGTAGTAGCTGGTCCCAGTTCTTCCCGTCCTGCTCGATGACCTTCCGCAGCATTTGTTTGAGCATATTATTGAAGCGCTCGACGAGCCCATCCGTCTGCGGGTGAAAGACGGCGGTCCGGATTTGTCTGATCTGCAAGAGAGCACACAACTCTTTCATTAGGCGGGACATAAACTCAGTACCTTGGTCTGTCAGGATCTCGTTCGGGATGCCCACACGGCTAAAAAGGTGGAACACCTGACGGGCGATTCCCTTGGATACCGCCGCCCGTAGGGGAAGGGCCTCGGGATACCGGGTGGCATAATCCACTATCACCAGGATGTACCGGTGTCCTCGTGCTGTTTTTACCAGGGGTTCCACTATGTCCATGGCGATACGTTCAAAGGGAACCCCGTTGATTGGTAGGGGGACCAATGGGTTTCGGAAGTAGGCTATCGGTACAGTGAGTTGACACTCTGGGCAGCTGCAACAATAGTCTTTCACAACCCTCCTCATCCCGGGCCAGTGGAACCGGGCGGCGATCCGTTCCCGGGTCTTCTCCATTCCCAGGTGCGCCCCCAAACGGTTCCCACGTACCTTCGGGGCAGCAACAATGCCTCTCAAAGTTCCCCCTGTTGGCGCGACAACTGATACAAAAGGTTATTCTTGATTTGGAAATGGGGGTATCGCCATTCATTCACCCCCGAAGTAGCTTTCCATCCATCACTATCACTTGGGCTGCGGCGGCTTTCAAGTTCAGATCCTTCCACTGCGCCGTCCCGAATTGTCCCCTTAGTTGGCCCCCCGCCGGTGTCTCGACTGGCCCCTCGAAATCGAGGAGGGGGAGGCTCGGCTCATCCTCTAGTGGTTCCCCAGGGGGTTCGGGTTCCGGCGCCCCCTCCGCCTCTGACTCCGGACCCGTAAATACGGGTTGGTTAACCGGTTGCTTCCGGGCCGCACAGGCGATGGGTCGTCCCCGCTCTCTTCTTCGGCCGGCTCATATCTTTTTCCTCAACTCGTGCCCCCATAGGGCTGCGAACAGTGGACAATCTCATCCCACTACGAGAGGTATCGGCAACTCTGGTACTGGCAGCTCCCTTGTGACGTCACAAGGTTGGTCCATACGGTTGGATACCACTTTGTGTCACCGTGAACACAGGAAATGGACATCTCCCTACCCCGTTCGGTCTCCTGGAACAGCAGGCTTGTGGTTACGAGCGTAACCATACTTCCGGAGTCTAACAGCGCTTCCGTGTCGTGTCCGTCAAAATTCACCGGGACCATGGGTGCAGTTGATTCGTGGTGCGCCCAACAGGAGGTGACATAGTTTTCGGCGTGACCCACCTTGTTGTCCGGGGCTAGCTGATGGCATCGACTCCTCTTGATCCGGTCAATTCCAGGCAATGTGCCCCCGGGCGCCACACTCAAAACACCTCCTTTGGTCTCCATCTACCTAGGGTCGTCGGTGGCAGGTCGTCCCTACCCCAGCCGTCTCTCCACTGTTATGCGGTCCTTTGGCACTGCCGACTGTCGGTTCGGGGGATACAGCAGTGGGGCTGTCCTTCCGTCCCATCGAACAGATCGCTGACTCATCCCGGCTCCCACTCAGCAGGGCCTGAGTGTTCTGATGCGTCTCCACTGCTTCCAGGAGGCCCTCCAAGGTCTGGGGAGCGCATAGACTCGCTGCCCTCTTCATGTCGTGGGGTAGCGCCAGTAAAAAGCAATCCAGGACCATTTTGTTGAGGATGGAGAGGGTGGATATGTCGGTTAGGAGCAATGCCCTGGTGACACGCAGTAGGTCGCTCATCTGGGCTCGCGGGGATGCGTCGGGTACGAACCTCCAGTCGTGGAACCGTTGAGCACGATGGGCCAGGCTGTACCCGTATCGGCTAAGTATCTCCAGTTTAAGTCCGTCGTAGTTAGATGCCTGTTTGCCGTTCAGATCCCAGTACGCCTTTTGGGCATTCCCAGAGAGGAAGGGGGTCAGCAGACTAACCCACGTTGGCCTTGGCCATCCTTCCCGTAGCGCTGTCCGTTAAAAGGTACAGAGGTATGTTTCGATGTTATTGTCTTCCGTTAGCTTGATTAAAAACTGGTTGGGATGTGATTCAGGAGACGCTCCTTCTTGCAGCTTCCTGATTTCCTCAACGAGGCGGACGTTTTGTAGTCACTGTTCATCCAGCGTTCGTTCCTAGCACCTGTTGTGCTTGTTGGGCCTGTACGAACAAAGCTATCAACTCATCCATGCTGATGCTGTGTAAACGTTAACCTTGATCTGACGTTACCAGAATGCCCGCATTCTCCTCCACTTGTAGCAGACCAGGGGGTTTGGTCCAGACGTTTACACAGATTTGACACGTACAGAGTATGATTAGCTCGGTGTCAAGGGTGTTTATTTAAATAATAAATAAAAAAGAAAAGGATAGGTCTCCCCATGAGACCCTCTCCGGGATACCGTCTTCTGGGCTCCGGTTCTTGCTGTATCCTGTCGGGTACACAAACTGAACCCGCTCCTCATACCTCTGCAACCGTCCCCAACTATACGGGAGTCCTTTCTTCCCCTGCTCTCCCTTGTGTGCTGCCCTTCTGGCAGCTTTATGGGCCTTGCACACACAGCTGGTGAGCAATCAGCCCTTGATTACTCACCAGCTCCCAATCAGCCCCAATTAGTCTGGCCGGAGAGCCCGTCGAGACCTGGCACGTCCAGCAGATGGAGCCATCGCATCGTGATGTATACTCCGTCTGTCACCAGGCCTCGACGAGTCTCCCCCTGGTGGCTGACCTGCTGTACGCCACAATACACTTAGGTTGGAATCATTAAAACTCGTTTTTCAACCACTCCACAAATTTCTTGTTAACAAACTATAGTTTTGGCAATTCGGTTAGCACATCTACTTTGTAGATGACACAAATATGTTGTCCAACAATTGTTTACAGACAGATTATTTCACTTATAACTCACTGTATCACAATTCCAGTGGATCAGCCATTTACATACACTAAGTTGACTGTGCCTTCAAACAGCTTGGAAAATTCCAGAAAATGATGTTATGGCTTTAGAAGCTTCTGATAGACTAATTGACATAATTTGAGTCAATTGGAGGTGTACCTGTGGATGTATTTCAAGGCCTACCTTCAACTCAGTGCCTCATTGCTTGACATCATGGGAAAATCAAAATAAATCAGCCAAGAGCTCAGAAAAGAATTATAGACCTCCACAAGTCTGGTTCATCCTTGGGAGCAATTTCCAAACACCTGAAGGTACCAAGTTCATCTCTACAAACAACAGTACGCAAGTATAAACACCATGGGACCACACAGACGTCATACCGCTCAGGAAGGAGACGCGTTCTGTCTCCTAGAGATTAACGTACTTTGGTGCAAAAAGTGCAAATCAATCCCAGAACAACAGCAAAGGACTTTGTGAAGATGCTGGAGGAAACAGGTACAAAAGTATCTATAACCACAGTAAAACGAGTCCTATATCAACATAACCTGAAAGGTCGCTCAGCAAGGAAGAAGCCACTGCTCCAAAACTGCCATAAAAAAGCCAGACTACAATTTGCAACTGCACATGGGGACAAAGATCGTACCTTTTGGAGAAATGTCCTCTGGTCTGATGAAACAAAAATAGAACTGTTTGGCCATAATGACCATCGTTATGTTTGGAGGAAAAATGGGGAGGCTTGCAAGCCGAAGAACACCATCCCAACCGTGAAGCACGGGGGTGGCAGCCTCCAGTGTCTCAATGTGAATCTTTTGGCTGTGGTTAGAGCAACTTTTAGCCAGTTTAAACATGAGATTCTAAGTCTATCAATATCGTTACTGATATTCAGTAATAGCAAAGCAGGATTTGCAGGTGTTGTGGTACCCAGAATATCCCCAATCTTTTCCATCACCTTCTGCCAAACGATATGCAAGCTTTGACAGTCACAGAACATATGGTTTATGTCACCTGTACTTGAATGACATCTCCAGCATAGACTGGATTCTATCAAACCTATTCTGTTCAACCTCAGAGGAGTCCAATAAATCCTATTGAACACTTTAAATTGAATCAGTTTGGACCGGGCATCTCTCATAGGGAGGAGCATCTGTTTTAATGTTATATTCCATTCCTCCTCTCCAAAAGTTACCTCCGGGTCTTTTTCCCCATATGGCCTTTAGGGTTTTACAAGTTCCATTAAATCCACTTAGAGTATAAGGTGGCTATAAACCCTGCGGTATGTGGTAATTTGCAAACAATTTCTATCTTAACACATATCAGAATGTACAGAGAATTTGTTGTTACTCTGTCCTACCTTAAACATAAGCTGGGGATCTCTCCAAAAGTCTGTTTCTGTAAATTATACTTGGACCTTAGTTCTTCAAAAGAGGTAAACACGTTTTCTTGATATAAACAACCAATGTTCTTTATCCCCTTTCTATATCAATCTTTCCAGAAAACCATGTGTACCCCTATTTTCAATTTATGGTTGTTCCAAAACGAAGCAGAGCTTGTCAGGAAAGGTGAAGATTTCTCTCTCTTATGAATCTGACTCTATATATTTTTTGTATGGGACATTTTTGGATTCTGCAGTACCACATTTGGTTGACTCAAATAAACTGATGCTCCGAATGGGGTATTAACTTCTTCCTACATGTCCACCCAAATTAGCCTATTTGGGCAGCTGCAAAGGCTTCTTGATATAATTGCATGTTAGGGAGCTTTAATCTTCCCTTCTCAGTATTTACCTGTAATCTCGCTAGTTTCATCCAGGCCCTTTTACCGGCCCAAACAAACTCAGTAATTATTTTGTCTATGGATTTAAAGGTATAGACAGGTATGGACAGTGGTAACATGCTAATGACATAATTCAATTTAGGAGCTATGACCATCTTTATAACCTGTGTCCTACCCCATAATGAGATGTGTAGTTTATCCCAGCTCTTAAACTGAAGTTTAATTTTGTTCAGTAGTGGGTCAAGGTTTTCAGAAATCATGTTCTCCAGACCAGGATTTAAAGCGATCCCAGGTACCTCAAGTGTTTAGGGACCCATTGAAACCTCCAGCTGAGGAAGTCATTTCTCAGACAATGTTTTGATAGCGGCATTAATTCAGATTTGGCCCAGTTTACTTTATAGCCCGATATCTCTGAAAATGCATTTACTAAAGTCCTGTAAAGGCGATATGGAGAGTTCGGGGTCTGACATTATTAGTAATATGTCGTCTGCATAAAGCAGTAGTTTATTCTCCCATATTATTAACCCCTTTGATTGACTTATGCAGCCTAATAGCTTCGGCTAATGGTTCTATTGCTATAATAAATAGGAGAGGCGAGAGACAGTCACTTTGTTTCTACTGAAAATGAAGATGACCTTAGTCCGTGTCAGGAAAAAATTACATACTTACCTGATTTGTTTGATATTAATAGTAAACGGTTATATAATTAACTAAGAGTAAGACTGGCCTGCTAATGCTGAGTTTTTATGGTGTCCACTCTAGCTTGCTGCAGTTAGTCTGGGCATCTGGTTAAGGAAATGGGTTTTGCTAGGGATAGCTTGAGCTGACAATGACTTGGTGATAAAATTCAAAAAGCTGGCATTCTATAGACAAGATGTTTGTGTGTGACCCGAGATAGAGATGGCCTAGAAGAGTTTAGAACAATGTCTCATTGTCTTATCTTCCTGGCATCTGGGAAACTAAGCCGGGTTGGAAGTAAAACAACATCCCGTGCAGATAACCAGGAGATGGACCAAGGTGGCTTATGGGAACGATAGAAATGACTGACTGAGCATTTAGGGCCTATATAAGATCACTGTTTTTTCATTATCAGTTATGCTCTCGGCAACACAACTTAGAGTGTGCGGTCAACGGTTTCATTATTGCAACAATTAATCGATGTTGAATAAAGATGATTGTTTGAAAAATTGTCCAAGTCTCTCTCAGTACTGAAATTTCCACTAGATCCGTTAGTGACTACTATGGATTTGGGGTCGTTGTACATAAGTTTGATAATATTCTGAAAGCCCTGTCCAGATCCAAATGTATTTATAGTATAACGCAGGTAATCCCAGCCCACCCTATCAAAATCTTTCTCTGCATCTAGGGATAAGGCTGTCACTGAAGTATCCAAGTCTTTTGCCTACCACATGACATGCTGTAGCCGTCTAAGACTGTCAGATGAAGTTCTGCCTTTCACAAATCCCACCTGGTCTGGATTTATGATTTTATTTATAATATGATTAGCTAGAAGTTTTGTTAACAATTTTCCATCACAATTTATCAAATAAATTGGACGGTAGCTCCCACACCCATGGGGATCCTTTCCCTTTTTGAGGATTAGGGTGATTACTGCATCACTCATAGGGATCCTTTCCCTTTTTGAGGATTAGGGTGATTACTGCATCACTCATGGGGACCCTTTCCCTTTTTGAGGATTAGGGTGATTACTGCATCACTCATGGGGATCCTTTCCCTTTCTGAGGATTAGGGTGATTACTGCATCACTCATGGGGATCCTTTCCCTTTCTGAGGATTAGGGTGATTACTGCATCACTCATGGGGATCCTTTCCCTTTCTGAGGATTAGGGTGATTACTGCATCACTCATAGAACGTGGGAGCTCATCTGTGTCAATCGATGTGTTAAATGTTTTCAATATTTCTGGGCTAAGCTGCCTTGCAAACCTTTTATAGAAATCACTGGGTATCCCATCCAACCCCAGAGTTTTACCACTTGGTGCTTGTCTTACAGTTTTGTCCAATTCCTCCAAAGTAATGGGGCGGTCGAGCCAGTTCCTGTCTTCCTCTGTTAGTTTACGAAGGTTCAAATTCTGAAAGAATGCCTCTACTTTCTGCATATCTAAAGGACTGTCTGAAGTAGAAAGTTCCTGATAGAAGTCTCAAAAAATATTGTTTATTTCTTTATGATTGGTAATCAGCTTGACTGCCTTATTTCTCATTCCACTTATTTGCCGATCTGTTTCTCTAGATTTCAATTGACTGGCCAACAGTTTTCCTGCCTTTTCACCTGTTCGTACCATCTCTGCTTCATATTTAGCTTTTTTACTGAATAAAGTATTCAGCTCGTATTTGGTTTGTCAGGTTTACCAGAGAAATGTTAGGATTGGACTAATATTCCCGTTCTGGAGTTTTGAGCTCTGTTTCAAGTTTTTGAATGTTCTGTTTATCTAATTTCTTAATAGTAGCTGATCGTTGTATCATTACTCCACGTATCTATGCTTTTCCCAGACATGTACCTGTTTCGCTCTGTTTTTTGTTTCAAAGTATATCGTAATGTGTGTTTTAGGGAATTCACAAAACACATTGTCCTGTAAGAGGCTGGTGTTCATTCGCCAACATTTACATTTTTCTCTTTCTTCTCCTATTCCAACAGTCAGATCAATGGGTGCATGATCAAATCAAACTTTATTTGTCACATGCACAACATACAACAAGTGTAGACCTTACCATGAAATGCTGATAAAATTATTTATATGTTTAAATATAATGATTAAAATAATTCCACTCTGAAACCATATAATTGTATGAAATTGATTAGAATCATAAAACTATAATCTGATGATGTGTGTAGTTTTAATCAGAATTAGAACAAGGACCTTTTGTTCTTTTTTTAGTATGTAAGCAGGGTGCAAATGTGAAAGAAATGATAAGAGGAGCTATCGACCGACAAGCTGTACTACTGTGTTCCTTACAGGACATTCTGTCTCCACCCGTGGAGGGGAGAAACTGTTAGGCTTGCAGAAAATTATGAAACATGTTGCAGATGAAACAATGTATCTGTATAGTGGAAAAACACAGACTGTCTGAGCAAGGCGTAGCTTAAGATTTGAACTTGTATGTGTGTGCCTAAGAAAATACCGAAGAACAATTAAACTGTGTTTGAACCGACCTGGTTAGAACTCTGAGAGACTTATGAGGACAGGGAGTACTTCTCAAGGTTTCCCTAATCTCGGGGGAATGGAACTGTCGGCTGGGTAGTGATACACAGTGGTGAGAACTATGGAGAAGGATAAAACTCACCTACTGTTTGTGTGTATGTATGTGCGTAGGATATCTACTGTTTGTGTGAAGGTATGTGCGTAAGAAGCCAGTATAAAATGAATGTTTTTGTATTTGGACGTCAGAACGTTCTCGTGAATAAACACTTTGATTTTTGTAAGCTGGGACTCTTGTCTGTTTCATTCAACCAGAATCTTCCAAACTCTGGTTTGCAGACTGAGTAGATTAATTGAAGTTTATGAACATTGATAACAAAATTCTCATAACAAATGCTTACTTACAAGCCCTTAACCAACAGTGCAGTTCAAGAAGAGTTAAGAAAATATTCACCAAATAACCTAAAGTAAAAAATTATAAAAGTAACACAATAACATAACAATAACAAGGTTATATACAGGGGGTACTGGTACCGAGTCAGTGTGCGGGGTACAGGTTAGAGGTAATTTGTACATTTAGGTAGGGGTGAAGTGACTATGTGTAGATAATAAACAGCGAGTAGCAGTAGTGTACAAAACAAATCAGGGAGGGGGTCAATGTAATAGTCCAGTGGCAATTTGATTAATTGTTCAAAAGTCTTCTGGCTTGGGGGTAGAAGCTGTTAAGGAGCCTTTTGGTCCAAGACTTAGTGCTCCGGTACTGCTTGCCATGCTGTTGCAGAGAAAACAAGTCTTAGACTTGGGTGACTGGAGTCTCTGACAATTTTATGGGCTTTCCTCTGACACCGCCTATTATATAGGTCCTGGATTTCAGGAAGCTTGGCCCCAGTGATATACTGGGCTGTACGCACTACCCTCTGAAGTGCCTTATGGTCAGATGCCGAGCAGTTGCCATACCAGGCAGTGATGCAACTGGTCAGGATGCTCTCGAACGTTTTGAGGATCTGGTGACACATGCCAAATCTTTTCAGTCTCTTGAGTGGGAAAAGGTTTTGTCGTGCCCTCTTCACGACTGTCTTGGTGTGTTTGGACCATGATAGATCATTGGTAATGTGGACACCAAGGAACTTGAAACTCTCGACCCGTTCCACTCCAGCCCCGTTGATGTTAACGGGGGTCTGTTCAGCCGTCCTTGTCCTGTAGTTCACGTTCAGCTCCTTTGTCTTGCTCACATTGAGGGAGATGTTTGGGGTTTTAGGCTGGGTTTCTGTACAGCACTTTGTGACATCAGCTGATGTAAGAAGGGCTTTATAAATACATTTGAATGATTGATTGTTGTCTTGGCACCACACTGCCAGTTCTCTGACTTCCTCCCTATAGGCTGTCTCATCGTTGTCGGTAATCAGGCCTACCACTGTTGTGTCGTCAGCAAACTTAATGATGGTGTTGGAGTCGTGCCTGGTCACGCAGTCATGAGTGAACAGGGAGTACAGGAGGGGACTAAGTACACACCCCTGTGGGGCCCCAGTGTTGAGGATCAGCTTGGCAAACGTGTTGTTACCTACCCTTACCACCTGGGGGCGGCCCGTCAGGAAGTCCAACATCCAGTTGCAGAGGGGGGTGTTTAGTCCCAGGGTACTTAGCTTAGTAATGAGCGTTGTGGGCACTATGGTGTTGAACACTGAAAGTCAAAGAAAAGCATTCTCACATAGGTGTTCCTTTTATCCAGGTGGGAAAGGGCAGTGTGAAGTGCTATTGAGATTGTGTCATCTGTGGATCTGTTGGGGCGGTATGCGAATTGGAGTGGGCTAGGGTGTCCAGGAGGATGGTGTTGATGTGAGCCATGACCAGCCTTTCAAAGCACTTCATGGCTACGGGGCGGTAATCATTTAGGCAGCGCCAGTGTAGTAGGATTCAATCTTAGTCCTGTATCGACTCTTTGTTTGTTTGCTGATTCGTCTGAAGGCGTAGCGGGATTTCTTGTAGGCATCCGGATTAGTGTCCCGTTCCTTGAAAGCGGCAGCTCTAGCGTTTAGCTCGAATCACCTGTAATCCATGGCTTCTGTTTGGGATATGTACGTACGCTCACTGTGGGGACAACATCATCAATGTACTTATTGATGAAGCCGAAGACTGAGGTGGTATACTTCTCAATGCCATTGGATGAATCCCGGAACATATTCCAGTCTGGAAAACAATTCTGTAGCATAGCATCCGCGCCATCTGACCACTTCCATATTGAGCGAGTCACTGGTACTTCCTGCTTTAGTTTTTGCTTGTAAGCAGGAATCAGGAGGATAGAGTTATGGTCGGATTTGCCAAATTGAGGGCGGGGGAGAGCTTTGTATGCTTTTCTGTGTGTGGAGTAAAGGTGGTCTAGAGTATTTTTTCCTCTGGTTGCACATGTGACATGCTGCTAAAAATTTGTAAAACTGCATTAAATTCCCCGGCCACTAGGAACGCCGCTTCTAGGTGAGCATTTTCTTGTTTGCTTATGGCCTTATAGAGTTGGTTGAGTGCACTCTTAGTGCCAACATCAGTCTGTAGTGGTAAATAGATGGCTATGAATAATATAGATGAGAACTCTCATGGTAGATAGTGTGGTCTACAGCTAATCATAAAGTACTCTACCTCAGGCGAGCAATACCTTGAGATTTCTTTAATATTAGACATCGCGCAACAGCTGTTATTGACAAAAAGACATACCTCCACCCGTCTTCTTACCAGACGTAGCTTCTCTGTTCTGCCGGTGCATTGAAAATCCCTCCAGTTCTATATTGTCCGTGCCATCGTTCAGCCACGACTCTGTAAAACATAGGATATTACAGTTTTAATGTACCGTTGGTAGGATAATCGTAATCGTAGGTTATCCATTTTATTTTCCAATGATTGCATGTTAGCAAGTAGAATTGATGGCAATGGAAGTTTACTCGCTCGCCTATGGATTCTCAAAAGGCAGCCTGATCTGCGTCCTCTTTTCCTCCGTCTTTTCTTCACGCAAATGACGTGGATCTGGGCCTGTTCCCGGGAGAGCAGTATATCTTTCTCGTCAGATTCGTTACAGGAAGAAACTTCTTCCAGTCCGTGGTGAGTAATCCCAGATCTGATGCCCAGAAGTTTTTTTCGGTCATAAGAGACGGTAGCAACAATATTATGTACCAAATAAAATAAAAAAGTTACAAACAAAATAGCACAATTAATTACGGGCATGTAAAACGTCAGCCATACTCTTCAGCGCCATTTCAACGATCTGTCATAGCTATCATGCCCACACTGCAAGCACCCACTTTATCTATGAGAGAGTGTGAGATCAGTAAGTTGTCGATGCGTGAATTAACAGTGTTCCTATTTGAAAATGATGTGTAATCACGAGCGGTTGGATTGACCAGTCTCCATATATCATAAAGACCAGCGTCCTTACACAATGTTTTAATTGCTTCTTGAGTTTTGGAGGTCCCGGGTTAGACCAGTTTTGGATTTATAAAAAATGCATCAGGGCCCTGATTATAGTCCCCCCTAGTACCAGAGGAAAATCACCGAAATTCAATATTATTTTGTTATGTTGAAGGAAGAAGTCTGGGTCTTCCTCATTCGGAGCACAAGTATTTCCCAATATTATATTTTGTCCTGAAACCTTTACAAGGTTCGTCCTTATTTGTCCTTAACTCTTTTTCCACTTGAACATGTATACTTTTGGAAAATAGAACAGACACCTCTATTTTTTGGTTGAATGTATTATGGTAAGCACTGCCCACCCATCTGTCTCCCACCCTAGGAGCATACTTCTCTTGGAGCATAATCACATCTGAGTGTTTTTGTATAAGATCACATAATATCTTTCGTCTTTTAAAATATGAACCTAATCTGTTCACATTCAAACAAAGTAATTTTTATCACATTGGTCATCATGTCTGAAAGTTTGTAAATATACTATTACCAAAATGTGACGATTTAAATCAATGCGTTTTGAATAGCCTTTGCTTAGAGAATCAAAGAAAGTGAACGACTGGTCGTGCATCTCACATAGAACACTAAACTTCCTATAGAACAAATATGTCATAAACATATCCCAAACCCACAAGATACAAAAAAATGAAAATACAAAATAAAAATCACTGTCCACTAAACCAGGCCTTCATCCGTGTGAAGTGTCCCGAGGTCTTCCCAGCACTGATGCTCCAACCAGAATAAGAATGTTTTACCACTGCCAAATATAGGCATGACCATATACATTGATACGACAGCGATGACATGTCATAGAAATTACATAGATCAACCAAAAACATAGAACATAAAGACAGGCTGATCATTATACTCGCAAAAAGAAGAGAAGCTATCATGAAGGCAAAGGATGGCTACTTTGAAGAATCTCAAATATAAAATATATTTTGATTTGTTTAACACTTTTTTGGTTACTACATCGTTCCATATATGTTATTTCATAGTTTTGATGTCTTCCCTACTATTCTACAACGTAGAAAATAGTCAAAATAAAGAACAACCCTGGAATGAGTAGTTGTGTCAAAACTTTTGACTGGGACTGTAGATATACACTGCTCAAAAAAATAAAGGGAACACTAAAATAACACATCCTAGATCTGAATGAATGAAATATTCTTATGAAATACTTTTTTCTTTACATAGTTGAATGTGCTGACAACAAAATCACACAAAAATGATCAATGGAAATCAAATTTATCAACCCATGGAAGTCTGAATTTGGAGTCACACTCAAAATCAAATTAAAGTGGAAAACCACACTACAGGCTGATCCAACTTTGATGTAATGTCCTTAAAACAAGTCAAAATGAGGCTCAGTAGTGTGTGTGGACTCCATGTGCATGTATGACATCCCTACAATGCCTGGGCATGCTCCTGATGAGGTGGCGGATGGTCTCCTGAGGGATCTCCTCCCAGACCTGGACTAAAGCATCCGCCAACTCCTGGACAGTCTGTGGTGCAACGTGGCGTTGGTGGATGAAGCGAGACATGATGTCCCAGATGTGCTCAATTGGATTCAGGTCTGGGGAACGGGCGGGCCAGTCCATAGCATCAATGCCTTCCTCTTGCAGGAACTGCTGACACACTCCAGCCACATGAGGTCTAGCATTGTCTTGCATTAGGAGGAACCCAGGGCCAACCGCACCAGCATATGGTCTCACAAGGGATCTGAGGATCTCATCACGGTACCTAATGGCAGTCAGGCTACCTCTGGCGAGCACATGGAGGGCTGTGCGGCCCCCCAAAGAAATGCCACCCCACACCATGACTGACCCACCGCCAAACCGGTCATGCTGGAGGATATTGCAGGCAGCAGAACATTCTCCACGGCGTCTCCAGACTCTGTCACGTCTGTCACATGTGCTCAGTGTGAACCTGCTTTCATCTGTGAAGAGCACAGGGCGCCAGTGGCGAATTTGCCAATCTTGGTGTTCTCTGGCAAATGCCAAACGTCCTGCACGGTGTTGGGCTGTTAGCACAACCCCCACCTGTGGACGTCGGGCCCTCATACCACCCTCATGGAGTCTGTTTCTGACCGTTTGAGCAGACACATGCACATTTGTGGCCTGCTGGAGGTCATTTTGCAAGGCTCTGGCAGTGCTACACCTGCTCCTCCTTGCACAAAGGCAGAGGTAGCGGTCCTGCTGCTGGGTTGTTGCCCTCCTACGGCCTCCTCCACGTCTCCTGATGTACTGGCCTGTCTCCTGGTAGCGCCTCCATGCTCTGGACACTACGCTGACAGACACAGCAAACCTTCTTGCCACAGCTCGCATTGATGTGCCATCCTGGATGAGCTGCACTACCTGAGCCACTTGTGTTGGTTGTAGACTCCGTCTCATGCTACCACTAGAGTGAAAGCACCGCCAGCATTCAAAAGTGACCAAAACATCAGCCAGGAAGCATAGGAACTGAGAAGTGGTCTGTGGTCACCACCTGCAGAACCACTCCTTTATTGGGGGTGTCTTGCTAATTGCCTATAATTTCCACCTTTTGTCTATTCCATTTGCACAACAGCATGTGAAATTTATTGTCAATCAGTGTTGCTTCCTAAGTGGACAGTTTGATTTCACAGAAGTGTGATTGACTTGGAGTTACATTGTGTTGTTTAAGTGTTCCCTTTATTTTTTTGAGCAGTGTATATAATTTTTAAGTCCACAAATTGATGTAGCAACTACAGATTGTCCCTTTAAGTCTATCAAAAGTTTGCGAGTTTGAGCATGTGCCCATTAGGCCTATGGATTTTCACCATGCAGCTGTTGCATGGGTGCATTTTTCACTGGCTGTCCACTGGTTTCATAAACAATAATTGATAGGCAGCTTAAACTTCTTGAATTCAACCATTATTGGTTTCAAATATACATTTATATTTGTGAACAGCCATCCACAACAACCACAATCCATTAAATTCAAATAGCTAAATGAGAAAGCAGCAGTGTGATTCACATCAATGCGCTATATACAGTTGTGTCAAGCCCTGACCTTAGAGAGCTTTTTATGTCTCTATTTTGGTTTGGTCAGGGTGTGATTTGGGTGGGCATTCTATGTTCATTTTTCTATGTTTTGGTATTTCTTTGTTTTGGCTGGGTATGGTTGTCAATCAGGGACAGCTGTCTATTGTTGTCTCTGATTGGGAACCGTACTTAGGTAGCATTTTCCCACCTGTGTTTTGTGGGTAGTTATTTTCTGTTTAGTGTTTTCTGCACCTGACAGGACTGTTTCGGTTTCGTTTTGCACTTTGTTATTTTGTTCTAGTGTTCAGTTTAAATAAAAGTCATGAACACTTACCACGCTGCGCTTTGGTCCTATTCTTCCTCTTCAAACTACGACACCCGTTACAAGTTGTGGCCAAAAGTTTTGAGAATGACACAAATATAAATTTTCACAAAGTCTGCTGCCTCAGTTTATATGATGGCAATTTGCATATACTCCAGAATATTATGAAGAGTGATCAGATGAATTGCAATTAATTGCAAGTCCCTCTTTGCCATGCAAATGAACTGAATCCCCAAAAAACATTTCCACTGAATTTCAGCCCTGCCACAAAAGGACCAGCTGACATCATGTCAGTGATTGTCTCGTTAACATAGGTGTGAGTGTTGACGAGGACAAGGCTGGAGATCACTCTGTTATGCAGATTGAGTTCGAATAACAGATTGGACGCTTCAAAAGGAGGGTGGTGCTTGGAATCATTGTTCTTCCTCTGTCAATCATGGTTACCTGCAAGGAAACGTGCCGTCATCATTGCTTTGCACAAAAAGGGCTTCACAGGCAAGGATATTGCTGCCAGTAAGATTGCACCTAAATCAACCATTTATCGGATCATCAAGAACTTCAAGGAGAGCGGTTCAATTGTTGTGAAGAAGGCTTCAGGGCGCCCAAGAAAGACCAGCAAGCGCCAGGACCGTCTCCTAAAGTTGATTCAGCTGCGGGATCGGGGCACCACCAGTACAGAGCTTGCTCAGGAATGGCAGCAGGCAGGTGTGAGTGCATCTGCACGCACAGTGAGGTGAAGACTTTTGGAGGATGGCCTGGTGTCAAGAAGGGCAGCAAAGAAGCCCCTTCTCTCCAGGAAAAACATCAGGTACAGACTGATATTCTGCAAAAGGTACAGGGATTGGACTGCTGAGGACTGGGGTAAAGTCATTTTCTCTGATGAATCCCCTTTCCGATTGTTTGGGGCATCCGGAAAAAAAGCTTGTCCGGAGAAGACAAGGTGAGCGCTACCATCAGTCCTGTGTCATTCCAACAGTGAAGCATCCTGAGACCATTCATGTGTGGGGTTGCTTCTCAGCCAAGGGAGTGGGTTCACTCACAATTTTGCCTAGAACACAGCCATGAATAAAGAATGGTACCAACATATCCTCGAGAGCAACTTCTCCCAACCATCCAGGAACAGTTTGGTGACGAACAATGCCTTTTCCAAGACACCTTGTCATAACGCAAAAGTGATAACTAAGTGGCCTGGGGAACAAAACATTGATATTTTGGGTCCATGCCCAGGAATCTCCCCAAACCTTAATCCCATTGAGAACTTGTGGTCAATCCTCAAGAGGCAGGTGGTCAAACAAAAAACCACAAATTCTAGACAATCTCCAAGCATTGATTATGCAAGAATGGGCTGCCATCAGTCAGGATGTGGCCCAGAAGTTAATTGACAGCATGCCAGGGCTGATTGCAGAGGTCTTGAAAAAGAAGGGTCAACACTGCAAATATTGACTCTTTGCATCAACTTCATGTAATTGTCAATAAAAGCCTTTGACACTTATGAAATGCTTGTAATAATACTTCAGTATTCCATAGTAACATCTGACAAAAATATCTAATGACAATGAAGCAGCAAACTTTGTGGAAATTCATATTTGTATCATTCTCAAAACTTTTGGCCATGACTGTAGATATCAATAATAAGTGATATTCGTATCGTCGTAGATTACACCACTGGTCATGCTTACCTCCAAGCGTTTATTCAAGTTGGATAATCTTTGGATGACGACAGCAGTTGCACCATTGGAAGACCTAGCTACAAAAGCCTATTCCTGCTCTTTTCCCGCGATCCATCAAATTAATTTGGTGTGTCATCATAGTGGTCTCTGGCTTGTGGTCAGACTCGCTCAGGTGGAACAAACTTAAACTTGCACCTTTTTTCAATGCTGATTTGAATGTCATTGAGAAAACAGTGCTGTGACTTTACTTTCATTAATCTGATGACTGTTATTTATCTAATCAACTAACTATGTTTAATTGTTACCCAATTAAATTAATAATGTAACAATTAACTCATTAGGATTTGGGGAACCACAAGAGCAGTTTTTTAAAGAGTTACCATTTCCCGAATTGAACTCTAAAGGTCTTAACCTATCACATTTATAAACTATCAATTTATAAATCATTAACTCGTATAATATCATCATTCTGAACAGTCGTAACCTCCTTGCATCTGCAAAACCCGAGCTTTACTTATGATTCAGTACTACACAAATTGGTTTAATGATTTATTTACTAGCAAACTAAATGGTAACACAGGATAAACATGCACACTTAATACATTAGAAATAGGTCCCTAAGGGACTGACACAATATGGCTACTTGTTACAAAAGACATGGAGAGGGCGAGAGAGAGAGGGACAGAGACATAAGACTTTGGTACCTTTTCTAAACTACTCTCACAGTAATCATATACTTTGCACACGAACCATAAATGCCTTGCTTCTTTGTGTATTTCTGTTGGAACCAGGCCGCCTAGGAAAGGGAGTTGGGCCATTTTGTGGCACGCTTGTAAGGCTCTGATTGTCCAAAAGGGATTCCCACCCGTCTTCTACTGTTGTTCTCCTCTGCCGTCGTCCGATATACGGTGACTTGTCGTGTAGTCCTGAAAAGAACTAAAGAGTTTATTCTACTTCCATTAGCTCTGGAAGATGCTTCTTTGAAGATAGGCTAGCCAGCCATGTCTATGGTTCCCGGTGGGGTGATGAGAGTAGTTTACAATGGTGATTTGAGAAGAGTAGTAGAATGTTCCTACTTAACCTCTCTGGGATATGTGGGATGCTAGCATCCCAACTGGCCAACATCCAGTGAAAATGCAGAGCGCCAAATTCAAATAAATTACTATAAAAATTTTACTTTCATGAAATCACACATGCAATACACCAAATTAAAGCTACACTTGTTGTGAATCCAGCCAACGTTTCAGATTTCAAAAAGGCTTTACGGCGAAAGCAAAAGATGCTATTATCTGAGGATAGCACCCCAGCAAACAAACACAGACCATCATATTTCAACCCTCCAGGCGTGACACAAAACGCAGAAATAAAGATATAATTCATGCCTGACCTTTGACGAGCTTCTTCTGTTGGCACTCCAATATGTCCCATAAACATCACAAATGGTCCTTTTGTTCAATTAATTCTGTCGATATATATCCAAAATGTCCATTTATTTGGCGCGTTTGATCCAGAAAAACACTGGTTCAAACTCGCGCAACATGACTACAAAAGTTACCTGTAAGCTTTGTCCAAACATTTCAAATTACTTCCTAATACAACTTTAGGTATTTCTTTACGTAAATAATCGATAAAATTTAAGACGGGATATTCTGTGTTCAATACCGGAGGAAAACAATGTGTAGCGAGCCTTCAGGTCTTCAGGTCACGTGCCTCTACATCTTTCTGATCTTTTAAGTTCATTGGTAACCCATCATTTTATGCAGTTAATTCAAATGGGCGGTTCCGTCAGGCTGACACGCTCCCTTGCCTCACTCAGGGGCATAGCTTGTCACTTGTACAAAGTTGTGTGAAACTATTATCTCTTATGGCTCCTAAAATCATGTCCCTCTCTTAACAAAAACACTTTCATCATTTTTTCATATTTCATGCTCAATGCATTGAATGGACACTTCACACATATAGTTGGTATACTTTCCAAGTTATAGTATTTCCTTTATAACATTTTTAATGACATCACAAAATAACATCCAAAACGTCACCAGTGTTTTCCAGATCGCCTCTGACCATTCCCCACGTTCTATGTTAAATATATTGTTCCAGTATTCACTTTAGAACATGTTAGAGTTTCGGCGGGAAAAGGTCTGTGTAGACAAAGGCACATTCCTTGGGTGAATTTGGAGAGGGAGATAGCTCGATGTTCTGTCCTTGATTTATAACAGGGCGTGAGCTGTCAACCACCCACCAGTTCCATTCTCCCCTCCTCTGCGGTTGAGAGGTGGTCTGATTGAAGTTATTTATTGCAAAGCTGATTTGACCGATTTGGATCTTCCCAGGACAGTCATGACAACAGGGAAGTGTCAACAAATTATTTCGCAAACATCCTTTCTGAATTTAAAAGTAATCCTCGAAGTAATCATCTAGTGTTTCAAAAGTATCTGTAATCTGATTACAATATTGCTGGTAATGAAATGGTTACAGTTACTGTTTTTTTGTAATCCTTTACTCCCCAACCCTGACTGTATCTAAACATATAATTTTTATCAGTAAGATGTGGTCTTTTGATATAGTTGATGACAATAATTATTATTGTAATTTTTAATATAGGTTACTATCTTGTTGTCGATACACAACAAATATGAATATTTGTCAACGGTTGACATTGTACTTTATTTATTGATTGCATGTTTGGATTTCTGTGACCTTACATGTCAATACAATTCATTTGTGACTTTACAAGTTTGCCACCCAATCTTATTTGTATTATTATTATTATTATTGTTAATATTACTATTATTCATAATATAATATTTTGGACAGCAACCTGTGAAGGGACATTTTATGCTTGTGCTTTTCGACCAATTTGACTGGGTTCATTTAAGTAAATGATTGAGCTTGCCTGGGAGGAATCCTCACTATCAGTATAATGCAATTTGGCAGTATGCCCAGAACATTGTTTTGAGAACCAAAAGGGGTGTCTCAGTTTCAAGGTCTCAGCTTAGAGAGAAGAAGCCTTGTGAGGTATTGGTCAGTCACATGCATGAACCAAAAGTTAATGATGAATTAATCATGAATAATGTAAATCATACAAATATAACCTGTCTGTTTAAGCAAGTATATAAGAGAACTCACGGGACTGCCCTGACGGAGCTCCTGACAGACGTGTACTACTTGGCGCATTACGTTTGTTGGAACCTCTCCAGGTTGCTGATAATAAAGAATTATTTAAAATTGACTCAGAGTGTCCCTGTGTTGAATTTCCACAACAAACCTTAAAGCCCTAGATTCCTAGAAGGTTCTTTAAGGAACCTTTTAAAAAGGTTCCACTGGTGTTGCAACCTGAGGAACCCCTAAAGGTGCCTTCAGGAACCTTTTCATTTTAGAGACCTCAAAATCAACTCTGGACCTCGAAGCCAGTTCCACTGCATTGTTTTCATTGTTCCCCTCTAATCAGGGACTGATTTAGACCTGGGACACCAGATGTGTACAATTAATTATCAGGTATAACAGAAAACCAGCAGGATTCACACCTCGTAGGGTAAGAGTTGAGTACCGCTGTTTAGAGTATACTGTTAGCTCAATACATTTTGATAACTCAAATACTAATTGAGGGCCTTTCCAACTGTCGGCAATACGATTTAAAACAATCCACAGCTTATTTATTTCAAAGACGCTAATGATCCTCTGGCCAAATCATGCTTTCTGGTGTTGTAGCCTATTTGAATTATTTAATTTGTTTCTGTATAGACAGTCCTTATACCAGATTGAATTGACGCAACCCTAACAACAGGAGTAGGCTAATTAGGCTATATAATTTTTGGCAATTATAATTCTATTTACTTTAGGGGAAGCTTAGCCTATGGGGGACAGAAATCCCTCGAAAACAACTGAATGTTATTGTGATAGATTTGGTATGAAGCATGTTTTTTTCATCTGTGGACAGACTTGAAATACAAGACAAAAATATAAAGGTATGCAATAGAGGAAAGATGCAACAGACTGCAGCAGCAGTAGAGTCATACAGCCTATTATAGCCACCAACTAACTGGCAGGAAATCCACAAACCTCACCTAACCTATTGCACGTCACTGTCAACATCCTTTGGCAAACTGTTCTGTACATAAAACTAGTATTCTGCTAAAGACAGCATGAGCAGTCCTTCACCTGCTATCCATCATATCTATCATCAGTATTCATCTTATTCATAGTGATCTGAGGGTGCTTGCTTACTATATCAGATGGATGCAAGGTTTAGAAAAATTACTCAGAAGAACATAACATTTTATTTGTGGAGCAATCTCTCAATTCATTTGCATTTGTTGATAACACTTGTCCACAGAAACTTCATTACCCATGAATCACGCAAATGTCGCTTGGGTCCTTACGTAGAACGTCACATGATAAGGAATTCAACATGGAGGACATTGGAGTAACTGTTGAAAAAATTCAGGTATGATTCATTTTGACCGTGTACATTTTCACGCCATTTCGCCGTTGTTTTTGATTATACCACGCTTTAAAAAGTATAGACAATTTAAAACGTACTATCTTTAATCTAAAGTGTTCTTTGAATACATTTAAATCGTACGTCATCCAACTAAACGTGCCAATTCATTCACGGCACTGTAAATGCTCTGTCATGTAAGCTAACATGCTATCTCAACTGGCAAGCTAGGCAATTTTAGCTAGTTAGCTAAACGTTTGTATTTTGGTGTGGCTACGTAGCTATTTATGTTGTGGGGGTAGTATTGGTAAGCTTCAAGCTACAACGTAAACAAAATAACACAAGTCAACGGCCGGCAGGTAAGGTTAGATAGCGAAGTTAGTTAACAAGTCAGAAAACAACCGAATGTAACGTTAGCTAGCGCGATAAATTAGATTGCATCTGACTGAGCCTAATGTTGAATGTCTTATGAATTATTAGCCAAGACAGAAGAAGTCAGCTACCTACCGCAGTAACGTACTTATCCGTTACGGAACAGCACTGAAACAATCTCGTGAATTGAAATGTCTTCCAATCCGCGTCTCTCACATTTTCTGTTGGTCATCACTCACCCAGCATTAGGCAAGTAAATTAACAAGTTAGCTAGCAACACAACAAACAGTTAGCTAACGTTAGTAGTTAACATTAGCTACAGAGTTTTCACAGATTTGGGGGTATGCTCTCAACGTAGAATTTGTGTAAATGTTTGTGTTGTCTTGTGTCTACACAGGACGAAGTGCCTGCCATGCTGAACTCACGACCCCAGACGGGGCTTTCTTTCCTGGCCCCAGAACCAGAAGATCTTGAAGACCTTTACAGCAGATACAAGGTCTGTGCTTAACTGTTGAGATCTATTTCTGTCAGCACCACAAGAAAAGCAATTTAAATCATAATGTTAACTATTACGGTGCCTAGAGAAAGTATTCACACCCCTTGACTACTTCCACATTTTGTTGTTACACCCTGAATTTAAAATGGATTAAATCGAGATTTTTTTTGTTTCTGGCTTACACCCAATACCTCAAAAGGTCAAAGTGGAATGATATATATATATTTTTTCTTCAACAAATTAATTAAAAATGAAAAGCAGAAATGTATTGAGTCAAGTATTCAACTCCTTTGTATGAGAAGCCTAAATAAGCTTTTAAGTAAAAATGTGCTTAATAAGTTGCATGGACTCACTCTCTGTGCAATAATAGTGGTTAACATGAATTCTGAATGACTACCTCATCTCTGTACGCCACACGCAATGATCTGTAAGGTCCCTCAGTTGAGCAGTGAATTTCAAACACAGATTCAACCACAAAGACCAGGGAGAATTTACAATGCCTTGCACAGAAGGGCATAATTAAACGGACATTGAATACCCCTTTGAGCATGGTGAAGTTATTAATTACACTTTTGATGGTGCATCAAGGAAACAGCTCAGGGATTTCACCATTAGGCCAATGGTGACATTAAAACAGTTTCAGAGTTTAATGGCTGTGATAGGAGAACTGAGGATGGATCAACAATGGTGTTAGTACTCCACAATACTAGCCTAATTGACAGTGCGAAAACGAGAGCATGTACAGAATAAAAAATATTCCAAAGCAGCATCCTGTTTACAACAAGGCACTGAAGTAATACTGCAAAAAAATTGTCAAATCAATCAACTTTTTCCTGAATACAAAGTGTTGTGTTTGGGGCAAATACAACACAGTACCACTCTGTATTTTCAAGTATAGTGATGGCTGCATCATGTTATGGGTATTTATGTAATCGTGAAGGACTGGGGATGTTTCAGGACAAAAAAAGAAACGTAATGAAGCTAAGCACAGGCAAAATCCTAGAGGAAAACCTGGTTCAATATATTTTCCACCAGACACTGGGAGATGAATTCACCTTTCAGCAGGACAATAACCTTAAACACAAGGCCAAATCTACACTGGAGTTGCTTACCGGGAAGACGGTGAATGTTCTGGAGTGGCCGAGTTAGTTTTGACTTAAATATATGGCAAGACTTAAACTGTTGTCTAGCAATGATTTGACAGAGTTTAAAGAATATTTTTTTTTTTGCCAAATCTGGAAGATGGTAGGAGCAAGCCCATGTAATGCTTTGTAGGTTAGCAGTAAAACCTTGAAATCAGCCCTAGCCTTAAAAGTAAGCCATTGTAGAGAGGCTAGCACTAGAGTAATATGATCACCATGATTCATCAATAAACATTCATTCTCCATGACACCATTCACAATTTCCCCTTTACTATTGTAGAAGCTGCAGCAGGAGCTGGAGTTTCTGGAGGTGCAGGAGGAGTACATCAAAGATGAACAGAAGAACCTGAAGAAGGAGTTCCTCCATGCCCAGGAGGAGGTGAAGAGGATACAGAGTATCCCCCTGGTCATCGGCCAGTTCTTGGAGGCTGTGGACCAAAACACAGCCATCGTGGGCTCCACCACAGGTACAGTATTTTTACACTTTTGTCTGTCCTCACATAGATTGTGTAGGTAAGCCTCTGGTTGTTGGATCCAGAGACTGGAGACTTGAATCCGAGTCGATATCGGTCTGATTATTGGCCCTTTTCTAGTCTACCGGCCCTTCTCTATTGGCTTTGCTGATTGTCCCTCTGCCTAGCAATACTGCTGCTATGCCAGCTGCCACTCACTGCCTGAGCCACGAGCACTGTACAATGCCGATGAATGTCTAGCTGGGAAAATTAGCAGCAGCGACAAGCTAGCTCATTCTCCAACAGAAAGGTGCAGTATTGAGAAACTGATGAATTGACACAGTGACCAAAATTGCAGATGTGCTTCCCTTAGACAGTTAGTTGACAGTTTGTGCAGAAATTCTTTGGTTGTGTAAGCCCACAGTTTCATCAGCTATCCGGTTGGCTGGTCTCAGACAATCCCGCAGGTGAAGAAGCTGGATGTGGAGGTCCTAGGCTGGCGTGGTTACACGGGGTCTGCGGTTGTGATGCCGGTTGGACATAATGCCAAATTCTCCAAAATGACATTCAATGTGGCTTATGGTTGAGAAATTAACATTCAATTATCTGGAAACAGCTCTTGTGGACATTCCTGCAGTCAGCATGCCAATTGCACGCTCCCTCAACTTGAGACATCTGTGACATTGTGTTGTGACAAAACTGCACGTTTTAGTGGCCTTTTATTGTCCCCAGCACAAGGTGAACCTGTGTAATGATCATGCTGTTTAATCAGCTTCTTGTTTTGCCACACCTGTCAGGTAGATGGATTTATCTTGGCAAAAGATAAATGCTCACTAACAGGGATATAAACAAATTTGTGCATACATTTGAGAGAAATAACTTTTTGTGCATATGGGACATTTCTGGGATCTTTTATTTCATCTCATGAAACATTGGACCAACACTACATGTTGCGTTTTATATTGTTGTTCATTGTATTTTTCACAAATCATAATGTTACGTTGGACTCATTTGTGTTAAATAGATATGTTATATTCTCAAACTAACAGCAGTGCCTATATGATGTCATTCCATACAGGCGTGACATGCTGAAGTGATGCTTCTGTGCAAATGTTGTTGATCATTTGGCTAATATACTGGTAGTCCAAAATGAAGGGCTAACATATTGTCATCTGTAGCGCCATAGACTCCATTGATCAGCCAAAACAAGCTCAATAACTCAATGCATGCACACACTCCTATTGAATATGGATTCATCTGTATTGTGAGTATGCCTATGACATCTTCATTTACCCAGTTTATCAAGATATTTACCATTCAAATAAAACTAAGTAAAAATGTATTGTTTTGTTTTAATATTGATGCATTATTGCATACATGGCTGTCTTTGGGAAATGGTATATTGTATATCTGCCTAAAATATCAGACAACTTTGACCCCTAAAAAATCCATATCGGTCATTCTCTAATAGCCACACACCCATAAGCACCCATATTTTGCACAGTAACACCAATGCCTCATTCTTACTGTGATGCTGAACATTTGGCTCTAATATTCGCTAATGACATTTCCCCCTCTGACTTTCCCTGTGCCACCCTCTTTCTCTGCTTCTCTCGCTGTCCACCCCCTTCTCCGTCTCTGTCCACCCCCTTCTCCGTCTCTGCCCACCCCCTTCTCCGTCTCTGCCCACCCCCTTCTCCGTCTCTGCCCACCCCCTTCTCCGTCTCTGCCCACCCCCTTCTCCGGCTCTGCCCACCCCCTTCTCTGGCTCTGCCCACCCCCTTCTCTGGCTCTGTCCACCCCCTTCTCCGGCTCTGTCCACCCCCTTCTCCGGCTCTGTCCACCCCCTTCTCCGGCTCTGTCCACCCCCTTCTCCGGCTCTGTCCACCCTCTTTTCTCCTTGACTCAGGCTCAAACTACTATGTGCGTATCCTAAGCACCATCGACAGAGAGCTGCTGAAGCCCAATGCGTCGGTTGCCCTGCACAAGCACAGCAATGCCCTGGTGGACGTGCTCCCCCCAGAGGCTGACAGCAGCATCATGATGCTCACATCAGGTACACATACACACTATTCTACCCCCTGGTATACATATCCCTTTTGTAATATGGGTCAAAGACGTATAAGGTTTTCAAAGTAGCAAAAACATCAATTACAATTCCCTAAAAGGCTTTTGTATGTTCATTGGCGTGTCACCTATGCCCTTATAGAAGTTATATTCAAGAATAAAGCTAATCATTTTTTATTGTGATTCATATGACTGTACCCTAGTAAAAATGTATTTCAGAATAACACTAAGTGTTTAAAAAATATATATAATAATTATGCCCATTTTTCATAATCACATTTCTGCTTAGACTGGCAGAAATATAACTACCCGGAAAAATGACATTTTTATTTTGAATACCACATATTTGATTTGTCACGGGTACAACTGAAAATGTATTGAATTTTTTTTTTAACAAAAACTTACTGCCTTACACTGAAAAAAATTTTCAAAAATCTATGAAAATATCTTTCACTTCATCCTTTGAGATTTGTTTTTCTTTCTGAGTCAACAAAACAAAGTTATTGTATTTTAATATAAAATACTGGTGTTAGACTGTATGACAATATTTTGTTACCCTGAACACGTCGCTACGGCCCACAAATATTGATTAAATGTGATTCCTTCAGCAATAATTAAAGTTATAAAACTGCATAAAAAGACAGGATAAGATGTTTAAAATGTGCAGGCTAGCTGAACTTAGATCGCTTCCATACTAGAGAGAGAAATGACCAATACGCCACACACATAAAGAACATGGGTTTTACTATGCAACATAGTTTAATTGACACGGGGTACAGTTTAATTCACGTAGGATTAAATCAGCATTGAATATTTCAAACAAAGCATTAATTAGAAAACATTCCATAAATATTGTGCAAAAAACAGTTTTGCTTAAAATTTTATCTCCATTTTTTCCCCCCTCTTTTTTTGAGCATCAGATTGTGCCATTGTATGGATCGGTGGATGATCAGGATTGACATCCTTCTCTGATAGCTGGAAAATGTAATAGTTATGACACTGGCACAGAATAAGATTCGCATCCATTAAATGTTATTAGTAGTCTATTAATAGTAGGCTATACAATAACATTTAATCAAAGTTTAAAAGTTAAATCAACTCCCACTCCCTTTCTCTCTCAAACATGTATTGTTACTATTTCATTGCTAATGTTAATAATAATCACTTTACTATAATTTGAGCCTGCGGCAACACTTTACATTGCGTTAATTTGCATTATTACACGACTATTACATGATAGATAATGTTTTCATTATGCATTGTTACACTATAACTGGTAAATTTCTCTTCAATGCAGGTACATAAATGCAATTTCAAGATACCTACACACATAGCTACATAAAATGGCCATCAAACTACTGCAATTCAAACTTGTACAGTTTCGATTTCTCAAAGTCCCCCAAATGTGAAGCAGCTATTAACTAATATAATTCATAATAAATTTTTTATCCATAATTGTGTGTTATTATATTATTTAATATAATCCATCAGTTATACCTTATTAACAGTGCAATTAAACATTAACTACAGTGTAATAGTGCAACTTAATGTTAAGTGTTATCCACCCAGCTTTATATCCTATTCTGTTGCTGACGATGGCATGAAAACAATACCTTGCTTTTCTTTTGGCTAGTCTTTCTGGATCTGCGTTAATCTTTTGTCTGTGCCGTGCAGCCCTCTCCTTATTAGATAACGGCATCTACAGTATAAAGATAATGTGCCTTGAAATACCTTAAAATGCCATACAATTGTTTAAAATGATATTCAGTATTCATACAAGTAAATATGAATTGCATAATTAAATGTTGTAAACTAGTGAAAACATGAGATAACAAAGCTACTGTCATTCAGCATAACGGGTGATATAACATGAAACTTTTGTTGTGTTGAAGGACAAAAGCGTGATACTGAAGGACAGATTTCATACAAACATATTTAACAGGCAGTTCTTTGGCAACCTATATAAAGTAATGACCTTGACCTATAAAGATTATCCTTTTCATATTTAATATAGCTTTTTATAAAATAACATTAAAAGTACGTTTTCTGTGTTGTACTGAAGGGCATGCGTTTTTGTTACTAGAGGGTGAAAAGGTGAAATCATAAAATAATTCAGAGATTTACTCACCTCATTGATAGAGGGTCGTGTTTGTGATGTCACACGATTACCATCATGTTATATGCTTTAAAATGGCTTTTTGCCTTCGTTCTACTGAATGACATTAATGAAGTGCAAAAGTCCGGACAAAAGTTATTCTCGTTTTAAAATATTTTTTAGAGACAGTATTGTCGCCCATTATTCTATATATTGTTGCAAACACTAACACAGTTATGCCATGGGTGTTCATTTATATTTTTAGGGTGAATTTCTACATTTTAAAAACACTTATCATTCAAATTTTAACCCGGACAGTTACACTTTAGGACACTTTAGAGCTCAATAACTCCCTTAATGTAATAGTTTGCAACACAAATATTTCTGGATCAAAAGAAGGGTAAGAGTGATTTAATATTATATTGATCCATATATTTTTATGTTAAATTAATAGCTTTCGGACACCAAATTTACACTTCTTGTCTTTGACCCATATATATTGCACAGTTGTGAGTGGAACAAACATGTATTCATGCGCGCTTACATACATTGCATGCATATTCCACTCATTGATACCTTATCACTTGTAGTGCAGCTCCTCTCCTCTGTTATGTTATATGCATTATTTTCCTGTATCTCTCCTTGCAGACCAAAAGCCGGATGTGATGTATGCTGACATAGGAGGGATGGATATCCAGAAGCAGGAAGTGAGGGAAGCAGTGGAGCTGCCACTCACACACTTTGAACTCTACAAACAGATTGGCATTGACCCGCCCAGGGGGGTTCTGATGTATGGGCCTCCTGGCTGTGGGAAGACCATGCTGGCCAAGGCTGTGGCTCACCACACTACAGGTAGGCCATTCACCATGTTCACCATTATCTATAGGATGCACTGGTGCTAACATGATTAGGCTATGTTGTCATTTTTTTGTAGCAATTAATTGTCATGTTACCATATCAGTATTTGGTTATTGACCAATGCATTTGATTTGATATCTTGGTCGCTTTCTCTCTCTCAGCGGCGTTCATCCGTGTGGTAGGCTCTGAGTTTGTGCAGAAGTACCTGGGTGAGGGCCCCCGCATGGTGCGTGACGTCTTCCGGCTGGCCAAGGAAAACGCCCCCGCCATCATCTTCATTGATGAGATCGATGCCATCGCTACCAAGCGTTTTGACGCACAGACTGGAGGTATGAGCCAGTGTGTACCTTTTTAGAATCAGCTGCACTTCAGAATAGGCAATGGAATGGACTGGCATTGCACATAGCAACCAAATCCAATAAGACAAGCAAAATAGAGCAGATTTACAGATTGGCATTTCTGATATCAAATGTCTACCTGTGATCTTCAGGGTTCTCACAAGGTGCTTAAAGTACTTGAATTTGGCACTCTGAAATTCAAGTACTGGAATACCTTGAAAATCTGACGTTTTCTCAAGTTGGTACTTGAATGAAAATGAGAGGAGAGGGCCTCCTGAGTAGTGCACAACCGCCCGTGATCGGGAGTCCCATAGGGCTGCGCACAATTGTCCCAGTGTTGTCTGGGTTAGCGGGGGCTTACTTGTCTTTTGGCAGGGGGGGCTTTACTTGTCTCATCGCGCTCTAGTGACTCCTTGTAGCCGGCTGGGCTCCTGCAGGCTGACCACAAGCGTCAGTTGAACGGTGTATGCTCTGACACATTGGTGCAGCTGGGTTAAGCGGGCAGGTGTTAAGAAGCGCAGTTTGGCGGGTTATGTTTCGGAGGACGCATGACTCGACCTTCGTCTCCCGAGCCCGTTGGGGATCAAAATTGGGGAGAAAAAGGGGGTTAAAAAATATATATATTGAGAGGAGAACAGATAATGATCAAATGTGTTTATGGAAAAATATTTTTATGTATTGGTCTTGACAAATGAATTTCCAGGCAGACTACAGAGTTTTATTTCATCATGCGTTTCACGCAGTGGTTGCCAGGGGAGCTTGCTCATTCCATCCACACTGCCAATTATCCAGGCAGGTACTGAACTACAGCCATCACTTCGATGGCTAAAATGCAGGGTAAATGTTGATTCAAATCCTGCGTTTTGTGCATATGGAACATTTCTGGGATCTTTTATTTCAGCTCATGGAACATGGGACCAACAGTTTATATTGCGTTTTATATTTTTGTTCACCTTTTTATACCACTATATCACTGGACCCAATCAACCGACACCATGTAAGGCGCAAAAAATGCGTCAGACTTTGACATTGCGAGCAAATCGACCCTGAAGAGCCACGTGAAGGGGGAAAGTCACAACGCTGCATCTTGCGCTGGCGCCAGTTCTACGTTGTGACTTTTTCTCTGCTACAACTTTTTTTGCCAATCACCTCATTCACAGGGGGCACGCGATATTCCGCTTAATCAAGTGGCATCCGCGCTCCTGCCGTTCTAGTGGCCATTTACGTGCTGTTTTTCTGACACAGCCCACCCACCCTTCTCACGACCTGCGACACTAAAGCTGCCAGTCAGAAGCAGGACACTTTTTCGTAGCTATTAACTAGTAGAGTCCCAAAGGCTCAATTAAAAACATTCATTAAGGGCCTCCCGGGTGGCGCATAGCTGTGCCACCAGAGACTCTGGGCTCTAGCCCAGGCTCTGTCGGCTGCGACCGGGAGGTCCATGGGGCGACGCACAATTGGCCCAGCGTCATCCGGGTTAGGGAGGGATATCCTTGTCTCATCGTGCACTAGCGACTGTGGCGGGCCGGGTGCAGTGCACGCTGACCAGGTTGCCAGGTGTACAGTGTTTCCTCGGCTGGCTTCCGGGTTGGATGTGCGTTGTGTCAAGAAGCAGTGCGGTTGGGTTGTGTTTTGGAGGACGCATGGCTCTCGACCTTCGCCTCTCCTGATTCCGTGCCGGTGTTTCAGCGATGAGACAAGACTGTAATTACTACCAATAGTTTGGTAGTAATTACTACCAATAGTGAATGGGATTGATTATTAAGACTGAAAATAAGACCAAGCAGTTATTGGTGTGGTTGAACCCTGACATTGGTAATCCCTCATTGTATTCTCTCCTTCCCAAACAGCTGACAGGGAGGTGCAGAGGATTCTGCTGGAGCTTCTCAACCAAATGGACGGCTTTGACCAGACAGTCAACGTCAAGGTGAGCTAAGTGTGAGAGCGCTATGGGCTTTGCCTCTGTGACATACTGTCTCCAGGGCTTATTGTATGTTGTAGTTCCATTAATGCAGCTAACCTGTAACCTTGTCTGTCACATTGAGAATATGTAAATTAAAAAAACATCTGTTCCCTTGTCAGGTGATCATGGCCACCAACAGGGCCGACACACTGGACCCCGCCCTCCTGCGTCCGGGCCGTCTGGACAGAAAGATTGAGTTCCCCCTACCTGACCGCCGACAGAAACGCCTGGTCTTCTCCACCATCACCAGCAAGATGAACCTCTCTGAGGAGGTGGACCTGGAGGACTGTATCCTTATTATGCCCTACTTACAGCAGTCTCTCATAACGTGTGTGTGTTAATGGTTGCAGGTGTGTATTGTACTAGCAGCATCATGCAATCTTTTCCTGCTCAGAACAAATTCTGTGTCCAGTTCATTGAGTGTGCTTGTAAGTTTTCATTAAATATTTACCTCCTTGAATACTGCTCTGACCTGGAACATTAGTCTCATTAAAGGTCAAATGAACCATGACTTTAGTACTCTAACTGAATCCCGCCTTTGTAAAGTCTAATGCACTTTCCCATACCTTTCTTTGGTTGCTAAGTAACCGAAAGAACACTACATTGTTCAGTGTCGTATGAGTTTGTGTTTGCGGTTGTCCTTAACCAGTGTGTAGATGTGGCCAGACCAGACAAGATCTCCGGAGCAGACATCAACTCTATCTGCCAGGAGGTGAGTGGGACCCCATGCTGTTGGGAGGAATTCTTCCATGGGGGGTCAAATTACTCCAAAAGACTCAATGTCAAAGAGTAGCAAGTTATGGCGTTTGCTAACTCTCTTGTTCCAAAGATAACTAAATATCCTCTGTTACATCACCTGTTGTCGGTGTGAGAACTGGAAACGCTCTTTTAAATGTGTTTTAATTCTTTCATTCCTCTCACTCAGGCTGGCATGCTGGCAGTCCGTGAAAATAGGTACATCGTCCTGGCCAAGGACTTTGAGAAGGCCTACAAGACTGTTATCAAGAAGGATGAGCAGGAGCATGAGTTCTACAAGTAGAAAGTAACCTCTTCCCTCCTCTCTAAAAAAAATAAAAAGGCATTCACACAATTTGTGTGATTTATGTGTGTTTGTCTACTACTGTGTCCATTTGTGGTTTCACAGACTGACTAACATTGACCTTGGAATGAATTTTGCTTAATTTACTAAAAGGCCCAATGTCAACTTGGGCTGGGATTCCAAACTTGAACACACACACACAGTGAATGAACTGTCTTTATGTGCTCTGCAGGTTCTTAAGTATGTTTTACTTGACTGTAGCTAGTATAATGGCCTAGAGTTTGTACCTGTAATGTACTCACTGATTAAACAGTACTCTAAAAAATATTAAAGAAGTTTTCCATAAAAATGTAAGAAAAGTATGCGTAGTTGGTCTTTTATTGTTCATGTGGACTGAAATATACTGGTTTAAAGTCTAGTGATGTAACAAGACAAACACTAACATGCCCAGGGTCATCTGCAGTGGTAGCCATACATTTGATAGATAAACTGACTGTTGGTCATAGAGCCTCTATTCTTGGCGCTCTGTTCCTTGTCAGTCTAGACAGGCAGGCACCACTGATGCGGGGTCCTCCGTTAGCGGGGACATGGCGGCTTCTCTCCCTCTTTCCCTCTCTCTGTGTCTGCCCATGAGTCAAAGCAGTTCAGCCTCAGACCACAAGGGGAGAAAGACTTTCTGTTAGTAAGTCAAGCTCTCTGGAGATAGACATTAACTATTAAGGGCAAGATTGTGGTTTAGAAAGTAAAAGGCCCCTCAAACAGTATATCAATTGGAATAGTACCCACTTGTGTCCTAATTGGGAACATGGGCAGGTGGTCAGTGACTGGGTCAAGGTAGTTGGTGTAGAAGGGCATGGTTGCAGACTCCAGGTCTTGTGACATCTTGGCGAAGATTGGTCCCAGGTCATGGTTTGGTAGCATCAGTGGCGGTTCTGGCTTGAATGGCTCCCTGGGCGAACCCCCCCCCTTCAGCGCCAAAGGATTTGATGAGCTTCAGCTTTGAAAAGCTCCTCTCTGCTTCAGCTACGGTCACTGAAAGAATAAGACAAATTCTGAGTCCACAAATGTGGGTACATTTCTGAGATCCCTTTCGTATATAAATATCAGCAGCTCAAGCATGGTCATTGTCTAAGTTCACTTTCTTCAGTTCCTGTGCAAGCTCTCTGCCATCCAAGTTTGAGTGTTCTTTATAGTGCAGTGTCATACTAAGGGCCTCACATTGTTCTGTCAGCTCCTCATTTGAGAGACTTTGGAAGGTTGACAGCACTCAACTTCTCTCCCACATTTTCCAATGTGGAAAATCTTTCCTGAAGGGCTGAGGTTGCAGCATCAACAACGACATTGAAAAATGTCACCTCCAGCTTCTTCAGATCATCACTCAAAGGCTCATCAAATTATTTGTATGAAAAGTGCCACTTTGTGTGGATCATACTTTTTTGTTGTAGAACGGCCTCTACATTCATAGCCTCGCAAATATCCTTGGCTGATGTTTGTGCAGTCATAAAGCCTGTTGCCCTGTCGTTGCTGAGACCTCTGTCTTTCTGAGAAGACTGACTGCACCATGCCTACTGGGAGACTACATCAGCTTTCTCACATGCTGGATCTGGCTCAAGATGTCACCCCACTGTACAGATGCTGAAGCGGTATGATCCCACCTCTGGCAAGGACTGGGCCTCAATCTTTTTTATTTTTTTTATTTCACCTTTATTTAACCAGGTAGGCTAGTTGAGAACAAGTTCTCATTTGCAACTGCGACCTGGCCAAGATAAAGCATAGCAGTGTGAACAGACAACACAGAGTTACACATGGAGTAAACAATAAACAAGTCAATAACATGGTAGAAAAAAAAGAGAATCTATATACAATGTGTGCAAAAGGCATGAGGTAGGTAATAAATCGAATAATTACAATTTAGCAGATTAACACTGGAGTGATAAATCATCAGATGATCATGTGCAAGAAGAGATACTGGTGTGCAAAAGAGCAGAAAAGTAAATAAATAAAAGCAGTATGGGGGGTGAGGTAGGTAAATTGGGTGGGTAGTTTACAGATGGACTATGTACAGCTGCAGCGATCGGTTAGCTGCTCGGATAGCAGATTTTTAAAGTTGTTGAGGGAGATAAAAGTCTCCAACTTCAGAGATTTTTGCAATTCGTTCCAGTCGCAGGCAGCAGAGAACTGGAAGGAAAGGCGTCCAAATGAGGTTTTGGCTTTAGGGATGATCAGTGAGATACACCTGCTGGAGCGCGTGCTGCGGGTGGGTGTAGCCATCGTGACCAGTGAACTGAGATAAGGCGGCACTTTACCTAGCATAGCCTTGTAGATGACCTGGAGCCAGTGGGTCTGACGACGAACATGTAGTGAGGGCCAGCCGACTAGGGCATACAGGTCGCAGTGGTGGGTCGTATAAGGTGCTTTAGTAACAAAACGAATGGCACTGTGATAAACTGCATCCAGTTTGCTGAGTAGAGTATTGGAAGCTATTTTGTAGATGACATCGCCGAAGTCGAGGATCGGTAGGATAGTCAGTTTTACTAGGGTAAGTTTGGCGGCGTGAGTGAAGGAGGCTTTGTTGCGGAATAGAAAGCCGATTCTTGATTTGATTTTGGATTGGAGATGTTTGATATGAGTCTGGAAGGAGAGTTTGCAGTCTAGCCAGACACCTAGGTACTTATAGATGTCCACATATTCTAGGTCGGAACCGTCCAGGGTGGTGATGCTAGTCGGGCGTGCGGGTGCAGGCAGCGAACGGTTGAAAAGCATGCATTTGGTTTTACTAGCGTTTAAGAGCAGTTGGAGGCCACGGAAGGAGTGTTGTATGGCATTGAAGCTCGTTTGAAGGTTAGATAGCACAGAGTCCAAGGAAGGGCCGGAAGTATATAGAATGGTGTCGTCTGCGTAGAGGTGGATCAGGGAATCGCCCGCAGCAAGAGCAACATCATTGATGTATACAGAGAAAAGAGTCGGCCCGAGAATTGAACCCTGTGGTACCCCCATAGAGACTGCCAGAGGACCGGACAACATGCCCTCCGATTTGACACACTGAACTCTGTCTGCAAAGTAGTTGGTGAACCAGGCAAGGCAGTCATTAGAAAAACCGAGGCTACTGAGTCTGCCGATAAGAATATGGTGATTGACAGAGTCGAAAGCCTTGGCCAGGTCGATGAAGACGGCTGCACAGTAATGTCTTTTATCGATGGCGGTTATGATATCGTTTAGTACCTTGAGCGTGGCTGAGGTGCACCCGTGACCGGCTCGGAAACCGGATTGCACAGCGGAGAAGGTACGGTGGGATTCGAGATGGTCAGTGATCTGTTTGTTGACTTGGCTTTCGAAGACCTTAGATAGGCAGGGCAGGATGGATATAGGTCTGTAACAGTTTGGGTCCAGGGTGTCTCCCCCTTTGAAGAGGGGGATGACCGCGGCAGCTTTCCAATCCTTGGGGATCTCAGATGATACGAAGGAGAGGTTGAACAGGCTGGTAATAGGGGGTGCGACAATGGCGGCGGACAGTTTCAGAAATAGGGGGTCCAGATTGTCAAGCCCAGCTGATTTGTATGGGTCCAGGTTTTCCAGCTCTTTCAGAACATCTGCTATCTGGATTTGGGTAAAGGAGAAGCTGGGGAGGCTTGGGCGAGTAGCAGCGGGGGGGGCGGGGCTGTTGGCCAAGGTTGGAGTCGCCAGGAGGAAGGCATGGCCAGCCATTGAGAAATGCTTGTTGAAGTCTTCGATTATCACGGATTTATCGGTGGTGACCGTGTTACCTAGCCTCAGTGCAGTGGGCAGCTGGGAGGAAGTGCTCTTGTTCTCCATGGACTTTACAGTATCCCAGAACTTTTTGGAGTTAGAGCTACAGGATGCAAATTTCTGCTTGAAAAAGCTGGCCTTTGCTTTCCTGACTGACTGCGTGTATTGGTTCCTGACTTCCCTGAACAGTTGCATATCGCGGGGGCTCTTCGATGCTATTGCAGTTCGCCACAGGATGTTTTTGTGCTGGTCGAGGGCAGTCAGGTCTGGAGTGAACCAAGGGCTATATCTGTTCTTGGTTCTGCATTTTTTGAACGGAGCATGCTTGTCTAATATGGTGAGGAAGTAACATTTAAAGAATGACCAGGCATCCTCAACTGACGGGATGAGGTCAATATCCTTCCAGGGTACCCGGGCCAGGTCGATTAGAAAGGCCTGCTCGCAGAAGTGTTTTAGGGAGCGTTTGACAGTGATGACGGGTGGTCGTTTGACCGCGGACCTGTGGCGGATACAGGCAATGAGGCAGTGATCGCTGAGATCTTGATTGAAGACAGCAGAGGTGTATTTGGAGGGCAGGTTGGTCAGGATAATGTCTATTAGGGTGCCCATGTTTACGGGCACCCTTATCACAGGGTCTTTGGTTTGATCCCTCAACTCAATCAGTGACTCTCACCGCTGCTGCCTGATACCTCAGTGGCTCGACACTCTTAACTTTACACTCCCACGGCCTCCCAAGTGGCTCAGTGGTCTAAGGCAGTGCTAGCTGTGCCACTAGAGAACCTGGTTCGAGTCCAGGCTCTGTCACAGCCGGCCGCGCCTGGGAGACCCATGGGGCGGCGCACAATTGGCCCAGTGTCGTCCGGGTTAGGGGAGGGTTTGGCCGGCAGGGATGTTCCTGTCCCATCGCGCACTAGCGACTCCTGTGGCGGACCGGTCGCAATGCACGCTGACACGGTCGCCTGGTGTACGGTGTTTCCTCCGACACATTGGTGCTTCCGGGTTAAGCAGGCGTTGTCAAGAAGCAGTGCGGCTTGGCTGGGTTGTGTTTCGGAGGACGCACAGCTCTCGACCTTCGCCTCTCCTGAGTCCGTACGGGAGTTGCAGCGATGGGACAGGACTGTAACTACCAATTGGATACCATGAAATTGGGGAGAAAAAGGGGTCATTTAAAAAAGGTGCTCTTTCATGACTGGATCAAATTGTGCCATCAGTTCAACCTCTTTGAGGAAATTTCCATTTGATGGAGAGGACAGCGTTTCTGTGTGTCCCCTTAGTGACAGATTTCTAATTGCCAGAGACTGCACAATAGCAGTCAGACGTGTCAACACCTCTCTCCATCTTATCCTCAGCCTCCATAAGTGCCATCTCATGCTTAGAATTTGTTTACCCTTTTTTTTAGCCTTGCCAGTTCTTTCCGTGTTTTCATGCAGTTTTGGTGTTCTGGACTGCTGTCGTGTGAAGTCAGAAAATAACTTGTATGTTTCCAGTCTGTCAGTCCTGAGTTTGCTAAAGTAATTTTCTACTTAGAAAAGAGTTTGCAGGGGTCTGTTTGTTGTTTCTTTCAGAATACACCAACCAACTTCTAGGGATGTTTTCACCACTCACCAAGGTCTTCCTGAAATACTGGTGGTGGCAACTTCTTCTATCACTCTCATTCCTTGGGGAAACAAAGTTAGGTGGTACCTCACTTGGTCCTCTGCAAACTAGTTGTGTCTGAATTCTGTCAGTCAGAACTGAAGGCCAGTCAGCAGGGTCTGTAGACAGTGGTTCATCCTCAGCCGCAGGGTTTGGTGGGGATGCTGTTACAGGCATTTCTAATGGAGAGCACATGGGCATTAGTTTACACATGTTATTCACAGCATTTATAGTGGTGGAACATCCCACATACATACCCAGCAATAATAAAATCATTGTTACCTACAATATGGAAACTTAAAACTTTGCAAAAGGGAAATTATGTGTTTTGTTTATGTTATGCAGGGATGCACACATAAACACATGTGCGTGTACCCACACACATGTGCGTGTTCACAAACATACCTGAAGAATCCTGGTGGGGAGAAGTGGAAGCAAATGGGTCTTCATCCTCAGGCTCAGACAACATTTGTGAAGAGGCCTGTGTGGCTGAGGAGGTGGATGGCTCCTCATCCTGAGGCTCTGAGATCATTTCTGAAGAAGCCTGTGTGGCAGAGGAGGTAGATGGATCCTCATCCTGAGGCTCTGAGATCATTTCTGAAGAAGCCTGTGTGGCAGAGGAGGTAGATGGATCCTCATCCTGAGGCTCTGAGATAATTTCTGAATAGGCCTGTGTGGCAGAGGAGGTAGATGGCTCCTCATCCTGGCTAGTGCCAGAGGGTGCTCCAAAATATTTCAGAAGTGCCCCTGAATTTGTATTGAAATACAGTATATGAGTGACATCCAACATTTGTTGCACAATTAAATATATGTCATTATGCACAATATATCAAACTTTCAGAATAGGAACCAAATTAAATAAGACACCCCAAAAGACTCAATATATCACAAAAGATACAACATATCAGCATAATATAGACATCTTTTAAGTTAGCTTACAGCATTGAAAATTCCCCTTACTGAGCTCAGGACCTAGTCAATACAATCACAGAAAACCTTTATGATGTCACCTCAATGAACGTTAACCAAATCAATATTGTGCTAGTTAGGTTGTAATCGTTTTGCTGCAGGCTACACATATTATCATGATGAAACTGTGTGAAATTATATCCAATGTTATGTAAGCTAGTTGGACAGAAAACGGAATATTGTCGCCCTATGTGTAATAGCATAGCACGCAACATTGCAACATAGGCTAGTTTAACACTCATGTTTGTTAGCCTATTTCATTACATGCATAATATTATAATCATAAAGAGATGACATAGCTGCTTACCTTTATCTTCTGCGCATTTCTCCTCTTCTTTCCTCTTTTTCCTAAACTGGGCACTTGATGGCTTAGACCTTTTCTTATCCATTTGTGTTGATTTGGCACTCGAGCATCAATACATTACCCATCCCCCAACACTGTCAACCAAGAGTCAAGACTAAACCAATTCACCTTGGTGGTGTGCAGACTGGATTTATATTATTCTTAACGATTTTGCACAAACCAGAAAAAAAATGCAACAATATGTCTGTGAAACAATATATTCACAGTATTATGAATGAATTGTGGTTTATTTGGTAGCATTTCGTAGTGTGACTGATTTTACTAATTGCATTAGTACTGTACAAAGTTAAGAGGTGTGCTATTTGATAGATTCCCCCGCTCCCCCTACCTCGGGCTTCCAGTTGGTAGACCTGAGGTCAACCTACCCCCGCCCCCCTCCCCATCTCGTACTTCTGTGTGGGAGACCTTCCCAGGCAGTAGCCTGCCTAGCTCACAAACTAGAATCAGGGCGCCCACTCCGACAAGGTTAATTGACCCACAGTGACATGAAATCATTGACGTGACGTGCAAATGTCACCATTCCAAAAAATGTTGTGCGGGCGCCCCTGGCAAGATGTCGCCCATACCTAAATCCGCCACTGGGGAGCATCCTTTGACCAGGGCAGAGACTGCACCATATTGCTGACACTACACATCCAAGGTGGACTGGGGCTTCCAGGGGTGGAACTGAGGAAGGTGAGGTGGAAGCTTGGACATTCTGAAGAAAGGTTTGGACAACCAAATTCAAATGTGTGTGTGATCACTAACGGCCATTTTGGTAACCACTTCATTGCCTTTGTTTAACTCCTGCCAGTGGACCAGTAATTTAACCTACATTTAACAACTACCCAGTCCCATAAAGTTGAATACTGAAGTATTGAGTGGATTCCTTACCTTTTAAATAAGATGTTTTGTGTTGAAATATGGCAAAAAGTCAGTACTTTGGCTTTGACCACAATTGGTTTACACTTGATTTTCAACTAAGAGATGAGTGATGCACCATTCTAGAATCTAGAACACATCTATTACAATAGAATACTTTATTTTCTCCCATCTGCCATTTGGTATAAAATCTATATTTTATTAGAAAGTACAATTTCTAAATAAAAGCACGTGTGCGAAAGATACAGTAGTAGGTATAAATAAACAAATGTAATTTGTATTACACAATTTCTGTAATTTATCTTTACCATGTCTCATCGAGTCAAGCATATCGTGTTTTCCTCGTTCTATATTCAGTAAGCCATAACACAAAAGGGTCGTTATGTCACTGTGTACTACCCAACGTCACCCCATTCAATTGTATTGTCGGTGCATTCATTTAATTATTGTGAAACCAAAACAGCAAGTAGTGGTGAAAATCAGGACATGCATACAGCACGAAAAGGTTCGAGGAGGTGCGCTAAACTAACTCTTAAAGTCTCTGCCGACGTTACCATTCATTACTACAAGCAACACCAAACAGCTGTGTACATCACTTCCTGTACTGGTTCTACATGTGAAGTGTGGCTGAAGAAGCTGCATTTCAACTTCGAAACGTAGCCCCGGAGCAACTCGAATTGTGAAAGTGATGTTTAGCAATTCTGTTGCCTGGAATAAATTAGAAAAGGAACCATTGAGCTATCCACGAACAAGAGGAGTGGAATGGTAAACACCGTCTCGTGTGTTTAGTTGGTAAGCTGGCCACAGTTTATTTATTTTTATCTAGCTAACTAGCTAATAATGCTAACTGGATAGCCAGCAACAAATCATGACCGTGTATGAAATAAGTTAGCTAGTCGTTAGCAAGCTAGCAAAGCAGAAGGAAATGGAGTCAGTGACGCTAGTTTTCCGGCTTGTATAGCTTGTTTCTCCGTCACATTTGCTAGTTAGTCCGTAGCTAACGTTGGCTATCTAAAATGTTAAATATTTGTTTATTTATTGTGGCCGCTTTAACGCTTTAACAAGAGTTGTTGAAGCAAGGCTCGAGCCCAGGTAAATTAGCTACGCCAGAAATGGTGGAATCTTTGGTTACATCATCATGACTCTCGTACAAAATCTAAAGTAAGACTTGAATGGTCTAATAATGTAAAAACACAAAACGAATTAGTTTACTGAACACCATACAGTGTGTGTGTGTGTGTGTCTGTCTGTCTCTAGGAAGGCTATATGATATTGTTGCATCTGTTCATGTCTGTGACCAAGCAAAAAAATCTTATTCCGTAGGAATAGCTGGGTGATTTTGTTTTTATTTAATCTTTATTTAACCAGACAAGTCAGTTAAGAACAAATTCTTATTTACAATGACGGATTTAGCAAATACGTTAGATTTTAAGAGAATGTGAATTTAGATGTTTTCTCACAACCTTTAAGACTACAATAACCGTAAACTTTTGGGTTAACAGCCATGTTCAGGGACAGAACGTTTTTTGTTTTTGTTTTACGTTGTCAGCTCGGGGATTCGTTCTAGCAACCTTTCGGTACCTTTAGGTTACTGGACCCAACGCTCTTAACTACTAGGCTACCTGCATATTAGATGTGCATAAGCCATTTGTTACTTTAAAAAAAAAAATACAGACAATACGGTCTTCTTGAAGTATTTTGTCATTACCACCACGACAAGCAAATGTATATTATAATAACGTTTTTTTCAAGTGTGTGTACTTTGTTACCATGTATATGATTAGTGACAGCTGAGCACATGGAGGGAAATTCACATTTTGATGCCGGGAAATGATAGAAAATTAAGGAAAATATAATATTTTTATTGAATGTCATTACCAAGTAGGCTATAATTAAAACAACTTGTTACATTTTTTAAATAGTTTTTATTATTTATTTAGGATACATTGTATGCTAGCTGTTCAACTGGAGTTAGCATGTCATTCCCACCACACGTGATTACCACCACATAATGAACTGATGGTAAGGAAAGAATGTGATAATGACGAAATGTATTAGTTCATACATTTTTACTAACCTTAAGATCTGAAAAGACAAATTACATATGATCATGATTAAGTTGAAATTGAACACTTATTTGCTATTACATTTTGTATTATGTTAGGATGACGGAGGGATTGTGATGTCTATTTATGTGACTTACTATGGTTATTACTGACTTTAATTATTTTATATGAGATGCCCCCTAAATCAACCAAGGAGAGGACATACACTATATATACACAAAAGTATGTGGACACTCCTTCAAAATAGTGGATTCTGCTATTTCAGCCACACCCGTTGCTGAAAGGTGAATAAAATCGAGCACACAGCCATGCATTCTCCACAGACAAACATTGACAGTAGAATGGCCCTTACTGAAGAGCGCAGCGACTTTCAATGTGGCACAGTCATAGGATGCCACCATTTCCAACAGTCAGTTCATAAAATGTAAGCCTTGCTATAGCAGCGCTGGTCAACTGTAAGTGCTGTTATTGTGAAGTGGAAACGTCTAGGAGCAACAACGGCTCAACCACAAGTGGTAGGCCACACAAGCTCACAGAACGGGACTGCCGGGTGCTGACGCTCGTAAAAATTGTCTGTCCTCAGTTGCAACATTCGCTACCGAATTCCGCACTGCCTCTGGAAGCAACGTCAGCAAAATAACTCTTCGTCGGGAACTTCATGAAATGGTTTTCCATTTCCCCGAGCAGCCCCGCCCAAGCATAAGATCACCATGCACAATGCCAAGCTTCGGCTGGAGTTGTGTAAAGCTATCTGCCATTGGACTCTGGAGCAGTGGAAACGCGTTCTCTAGAGTGATGAATCATGCTTCACTATCTGACAGTCCAACGGACGACTCTGGATTTGGCAGGTGCCAGGAAAACGATACCTGCCCCATGCATAGTGCCAACCTTAAGTTTGGTGGAGGACAAATAATGGTCTTGGGCTAATTTTCATGGTTCGGGCTAGGCTCATTAGTTTCCGATTATGGGAAATCTTAACCCTCCAGCATACAATGACATTCTAGACGATTTTGTGCTTCCAACTTTGTAACAACAGTCTGGAGAAATCATGCTGAAACAGTAAAGGGGCAATGCCCCTGCGCACAAACCCGGGGGGTCCATACATAAATGGTTTGTTGAGATCGGTGTGGAAGAACTTGACTGGCATGCACAAAGCCCTGACCTCAACCCCATCAAACCCCTTTGGGATGAATCGGAACAAATGGTCTGTTCTGTATCTTCAACAAATTAAACATGTACTACTGTGACAGTAAATTGTTTAATGGTATTTCTCATCTGTTTTATATGAAATGCCATTTCCACCACAGTGTCATTACCACAATGCTAAGTCATTACTATCACGGTACATATTTGAGTTAAATGGGTATTAATTACAGTTGATATTGATTATTTTTCCTGTATGTGAACCTTATATGCTTGTTCTTAAGATAATTCTAAAATAATGTAAAATATTACGATTTTAATGTGGTAAATACATGTTTCTGAGTATCTTCAAGGACTATATGGACATTTAGACATGACAATGATAAATACATGTAATCAAAACTTGAAACATGAAAAAAAAGTTCTATAAAATACCTTAATCACAATTTATGTAATTTCCTTTTCAACTAAAATAGCAAATTTTATGAAGTGGTGGCAATGACATTTCCCCTCGGGTATATGGGGAAACCAATAAAAACATTTTTATTTATTTAAATGGTATGGTCTCAGACTCTATTAGATCTTGTTTCCAGACAGAGTGAAGAACATATTCAGAGAGAAAAGAAGCAGTTTCAAGAGGTTAATTTTCAAAAACATTTAACATCCAAAAGTGCCTGTATTTACAAAATCAACCAGCTATGATGAAAGACTTGTATACTCAAGGTTTAGGCGCATCCTGTGTACACTTACTGAACCAGGATAATTTTAAATCCACCTAGCAGCCTCTGTAAACAGGATTAGGAGGGAGTGAATGTAATTTAAAAACAGTGGTTTGTGCAACCAAGTTCAGAAAGTGGTCTGCCTTTTGTTTTCTATATTTGCCCAGCCATGGCTGTTTGCCATCTTTTGAAGGTGTACAAAAGGGGCAGCAGGTAGCCTAGTGGTTAGAGCGTTGGGCCAGTAACTGAAAGGTTGCTGGATCAAATCCTGAGCTGACAAGGTAAAAATCTTTCATTCTGCCCCTGAACAAGGCAGTTAACCCACTGTTCCCCGGTAGGCTGTCTTGTAAATAAGAATTTGTTCTTAACTGACTTGCCTAGTTAAATAAAAAATAACACCTGCTCTGTAATCCGTTTGCTTTGGGCAGCGTCATTTGAGCTGGGCAAACCTTCCTTCCTACTCCTCTTTGTAGTAAATAGTTTCCAGAGTGAGAAATGGCCACAAAGACCCTGTCACAAGAGTTGTCAGGTTGACTGAGTGGATACTGGCTATAACGTTAGACTAGCGGAGGGGACTGTACTATAGGACTCCACGCTGTTCATGGGATAAGAGCCTGACTTTATCAATGGAGATGTCTGCTGAACAGCAAGATCCTATCACAGGGTTTCCAAACTTGGTCCTGGGCGGGTGTTCGTTTTTGCCCAAGCACTACACAGCAGATTCAAATAACCACTCATTGATTTATTTGAATCTGCTGTGTAGTGCTAGGGAAAAACCCAAAACGTGCACCCAGGGGTGACCCCAAGACTGAATTTGTGGAATCCTGTTCTGATGCGATCAGTTCGCTTGAACGTTTGCAACATTGCGTAACTGTTTGTACTGAATGACACGTTTCCCCAAAACGTTCTTGAACAGACATTGATGTACGTTTGCCCCCATTTGGTGGGTGTGGCTTGAAGCAATGAGTGATGTATTTAAAGGGCAGTGGCCATGCTGAAAGCGTTCCCGAACCCACAACCCAACCCCTCCCTGTTTTTCAACTGGTCGTTCAGTATAGCACCGTTTGCGATCAATTGAACATTCCAGAATGTAAAAACGTACTGAGCTCTGGTCTGTACAGACATACATTACCGTTCAAAAGTTTGGGATCACTTAGAAATGTCCTTGTTTTTGAAAGAAAAGCAATTTTTTTTGTCCAATTAAAATAACATCAAATTGATAAGAAATACATTGTTAATGTTGTAAATGACTATTGTAGCTGGAAACGGCAGATTTTTTTTATTTTATGGAATATCTACATAGGTGTACAGAGGCCCATTATCAGCAACCATCCCTCCTGTGTTCCAATGGCACGTTGTGTTAGCTAATCCAGAGTTGCAAAGAAAAAGCCATATCTCACTGGCCAATAAAAATAAAAGATTAAGATGGGCAAAAGATCACAGACACTGGACAGAGGAACTCTGCCTAGAAGGCCAGCATCACGGAGTCGCCTCTTCACTGTTGATGTTGAGACTGGTGTTTTGCGGGTACTATTTAACTTCTCTGCGCTACGGATCCCTTTAGGGGGATCATTTTCCTAAACAACCGCTGAATTGCAGGGTGCAAAATATTACTAACAATATTTATAATCATGCAATCACAAGTGAAATATATCAAAACACAGCTTAGCTTGTTGTTAATCCACCTATCGTGTCAGATTTTGAAAATATGCTTTGCAGCGAAAGCAATCCAAGCTTTTGTGAGTGTATCAATCAATGCTACAACACCTATCCCCAAATTAGCATGGTCAGAAAAGCAATAAAATTAATCGCTTACCTTTGATAATCTTCGGATGTTTGCACTCACGAGACTCCCAGTTACACAACAAATGTTATTTTTGTTAGATAAATATTACTTTTATAACAAAAAAACGCAATTTGGGTTGCGCGTTATGTTCAGAAAACCAAAGCCTCGTTCCGTTCGACAAATTCCAAAAAGTATCCGTAATGTTCGTAGAAACATGTCAAATGTTTTTTTATAATCAATCCTCAGGTTGTTTTTAACAAACATAATCGATAATATTTAAACCGGACCGTAACCTATTCAATAAAAGAGAGAAAGAAAATGGAGAGCTACCCCTCTTGCGCGCAGGAACTAATCAGAGGACACCTGACTAGTTTTGAAAAATCTCACTCATTTTTCAAAATAAAAGCCTGAAACTATGTCTAAAGCCTGGTCACAGCCTGAGGAAGCCATTGGAAAAGGAATCTGGTTTATACCCCTTTAAATTGAAGAATGACGGGCCAAACTTTTTTTTTTAAATCACTTCCGGGTTAGATTGTCTCAGGTTTTCGCCTGCAGAATCAGTTTTGTTATACTCAGACAATATTTTGACAGTTTTGGAAACTTTGGAGTGTTTTCTATCCTAATCTGTAAATTATATGCATATTCTACGATCTGGACCTGAGTAATAGTCCGTTTACCTTGAACGTTATTTAAAAAATAAATAAAAACTCTGGGGAAAAAAACAAACTCTCTAGCGTCAAGAGGTTGAGGACTTGTAAGGCGTCTGTTTCTCAAACTAGATACTCTAATGTACTTGTCCTCTTTCTCAGTTGTGCACAGGGGCCTCCCACTCCTCTTTCTATTCTGGTTAGAGCCAGTTTGCGCTGTTCTGTGAAGGGAGTAGTACACATCGTTGTACGAGATCTTCAGTGTCTTGGCAATTTCTCGCATGGAATAGCCTTCATTTCTCAGAACAAGAATAGACTGTAATCGAACCCACAAATACTGATGCTCCAGATACTCAACTAGTCTAAAGAAGGCCAGTTTATTTGCTGCTTTAATTAGCACAACAGTTTTCAGCGGTGCTAACATAATTGCAAAAGGGTTTTCTAATGAGCAATTAGCCTTTTAAAATGATAAACTTGGATCAGCTAGCACAACGTGCCATTGGAACCCAGGAGGGATGGTTGCTGATAATGGGCCTCTGTACACCTGTGTAGATATTCCTTTAAAATCAGCTGTTTCCAGCTACAATAGTCATTTACAACAATGTCTACACTGTATTTCTTATCAATTTGATGTTATTTTAATGGACAAAAGAAGTGCTTTTCTTTCAAAAACAAGGACATTTCTAAGTGACTCCAAACGTTTGAACCGTAGTGTACATGCAATGTGTTACTTGGAGTTTCTCCATTTGTGGAAGAGACTGCAATGACATGCTTCACCTATTTGGCCTTCTTACAACAGTTAGCGAACTACTGTTTACACAATCAGCCAACCAGTGCTGTGTGACCATTCATTTGCTACCCTTCAACAGGTATTGGACATTTTAAAGGGACAGAGTCAGGTGAACTCATGGATATAATTTTTATGTCTCTGCATCCAGTATGAAAGAAGTTGGAGGTAGTGTTGTGCGCTAATGCTAACTAGCGTTAGCGCAATGACAAAGTCTATGGTATCTACTGGTATGCTAGCAGTTACCATAGACTTCCAGTCATTGCACCAATGCTAGTTAGCAATGGTGCTAACGCTAGTTATCAATTTCTTTCCAACTGCACACAGAGACATAGAAATGGTATCCACAAGTTCATTGTGGAAGTAGATAAAGGGCTCGGTTGCCAAAATCCTGAAGTATCCCTTTTACGGTCTGAAGTGCACTTGCCCATTAGCCAAGTAAGGAGTTGGCTTTTGGTTGCCTGTCAGATATGATCACTTACATGCAGAAATGCAATATTCTGTATTTTATATGAACGTGATTTTATATGAACGTAGTGAATGAACTACACATTTTTGTTGTTTTTAGTGTAAACTGTCCCCTGCCCAATGGAACAACCACAGAGCAGGCTCAACTTGCACGACTGCTCAGTTCACTTGCCCTAGGTGACAAGGCAACTTGTTATGCCAATCACTGTTGATACTTGTGGCTGTTTCATTAGTGTTAGCCTTCCTATTTGTCAGATCCATGACCCTGCTCCTTTTCGGTCCAATCAGGGCAAGACATTACATTTTCCCCCAACACAATCTAACAATGATGTTGAACCCTTCCCAGGCTGCCATCTTTATGTTTTCTGTCCAGTACTCTGGAATGATAGTAGCGGTGGCTAGGCAACACATTCGCCGTTCATGACTGTGTGACTCTTAGTGCCCTTTTTGTAATGTTTACGTGGTTATCCTCAGTTTTTCTGGTTGGTCCCTATGGTTGTCATTGCTTAGCTACTGAGTCGTGCAGCTTGTCATCATGGTTGCAATGAGGGCTGTCCCAGAGGTGTGTGTGTGTGCCCGAGCCACAAATGAACTTTGCGCTATGGAAACTACTCAAACTAGTTACAACCCAAGCAGCAGCAGACAGTAAAGGAGAAGCTGTAGAGATAATTTTCTTTTTTTCTCTTCAGTAGTGAGCCTGTCCCAGTGGACTCAGACCTGAGGGAGCAGCTAAAGAGACATGTACCAGCTGCACTGACAATGAATGGCCAGTGTGTTGCCATGGGTTGCTATGACAAGGGCGCTAGCCCTCATTAATATGCTGACACTTTTTTTCACACTGTATGCTAATGTTTTAATTGCCTGGACTTGTTTAGTGGAAGAGCTATCTACTGTATCTTTGTAGGTTATTTTTCTTTTTTAGAATGTAGGGTTGGCCTTATAGCCAGTGGTTATCCAAATATGAACAGTTTTCCCTTGTCTTGGCAGTCAAGTAAAGGTAATGCTCTTGTCACAAAGCACATTTTCTGGTGCATATTGATGCTCAGGGCAGTGCAAACTGAGCTGGTCTCTGGCTCAAGCCTCTTCCTGCGTTGATACCACAGACTGGGAAGGAGCCTAAGTTCTCTCACGTCCTAGGCTAGCCTATATCACAATGGTCATATCACATCCTCAGGAGTCAGGAACCGTCCTCAAGGATTTCAGTTGAGCTGTTTAGTAATTGAATATGAATAGCTTGTTTTTTTAATTTCACCTTTATTTAACCAGGTAGGCTAGTTGAGAACAAGTTCTCATTTACAACTGCGACCTGGCCAAGATAAAGCAAAGCAGTTCGACACATACAACAACACAGAGTTACACATGGAATAAACAAACATACAGTAGAAAAAGTCTATGTATCGTGTGTGCAAATGAGGTAAGATAAGGGAGGTAAGGCAATAAATAGGCCATGGTGGCGTAGTAATTACAATATAGCCATTAAACACTGGAGTGATAGATGTGCAGAAGATGAATGTGCAAGTAGAGATACTGGGGTGCAAAGGAGCAAGATAAATAAATAACAGTATGGGGATGAGGTAGTTGGATGGGCTATTTACAGATGGGCTATTTACAGATGGGCTATGTGATCTGTGAGCTGCTCTGACAGCTGGTGCTTAAAGTTAGTGAGGGAGATATGAGTCTCCAGCTTCAGTGATTTTTGCATTTCGTTTCAGTCATAGGCAGCAGAGAACTGGAAGGAAAGGCGGCCAAAGGAGGAATTGGCTTTGGGGTTGACCAGTGAAAAATACCTGCTGGAGCGTGTGCTACGAGTGGGTGCTGCTATGGTGACCAGTGAGCTGAGATAAGGCAGGGCTTTACCTAGCAACGACTTCTAGATGACCTGGAGCCAGTGGGTTTGGCGACGAGTATGAAGCGAGGGCCAGCCAGCGAGAGCGTACAGGTCGCAGTGGTGGGTAGTCTATGGGGCTTTGGTGACAAAACGGATGGCACTGTGATAGACTGCATCCAATTTGTTGAGTAGAGTGTTAGAGGCTATTTTGTAAATTACATCGCCAAAGTCGAGGATCGGTAGGATGGTCAGTTTTACGAGGGTATGTTTGGCAGCATGAGGATGCTTTGTTGCGAAATAGGAAGCCAATTCTAGATTTAATTTTGGATTGGAGATGCTTAACTTCTTTGGGGTAGGGGGCAGTATTTTCACGTCCAGATGAAAAGCATGCCCAGAGTAAACGGCCTGCTACAAAGCCATAAAAGCTAGAATATGCATATTATTAGTAGATTTGGATAGAAAACACTCTGAAGTTTCTAAAACTGTTTGAATGATGTCTGTGAGTATAACAGCACTCATATGGCAGACAATAACCTGAGAAAAAATCCAACCAGGAAGTGGGAAATCTGAGGTTGATCGATTTTCAACTCCGCTCCTATTGAAGATACAGTGGGATATTGGTAATGGTGCACTTCCTAAGGCTTCCACTAGATGTCAACAGTCGTTAGAACCTTGTCTGATGCTTCTACTGTGAAGTGGGGCCGAAGGAGAGAGGAAGGAGTCAGGTCTATCATGACCTGAACATGCCCTGACCATGCGCGTTCACGTGAGAGCGAGCTCTGTTCCATCGCACTTCTGAAGACAATGGAATACTCCGGTTGGAACATTATTGAAGAATTATGTTAAAAACATCCTAAAGATTGATTCAATACTTCGTTTGTCATGTTTTTACGGACTGTAATAAAACTTTAAACTTTTCGTCCGTACTTTCCGCTGGACCTGCCCGCGCGTCGTGAGTTGAACGCTAGAACAACAAGGAGGAATTTGGACAAATGACGGACATTATCGAACAAAACAAACATTTATTGTGGAACTGGGATTCCTGGGAGTGCATTCTGATGAATATCATCAAAGGTAAGTGAATGTTTATAATGTTACTTCTGACTTCTGTTGACTGCATAATATGGCGGATATATTTGTGTCTTGATTGGGCTCTGAGCACCAACTCAGATTATTGCATGGTTTGCTTTTTTCGTAAAGCTTTTTTGAAATCTGACACAGCGGTTGCATTAAGGAGAAGTGCATCTAAAATTCCATGCATAACAGTTGTATCTTTTATCAATGTTTATTATGAGTATTCCTGTAAATTGATGTGGCTCTCTGCAAAATCAAAGGATGTTTTGGAACTTCTGAACGTAAGGCGCCAATGTAAACTGAGATTTTTGGATATAAATATGAACTTTATCGAACAAAACATACATGTATTGTGTAACATGAAGTCCTATGAATGTCATCCGATGAAGATCATCAAAGGTTAGTGATGAATTTTATCTCCATTTCTGCTTTTTGTGACTCCTCTCTTTGGCTGGAAAAATGGCTTTGTTATTCTGTGAATAGGTACTCACCTAACATAATCGTTTGGTTTTGAATTTGGCGCCCTGCAGTTTCAGTGAAAGTGCAGGGCGCCAAATCCAAACAAATCTCAATTAAAATTCCTCAAACATACAAGCATACAAACTTGTTGTAAATCCAGCCACAGTGTCCGGTTTCAAAAAGGCTTTACGATGAAAGCACACCAAACGATTATGTTAGGTGAGTGCCTATTCACAGAATAACACAGCAATTTTTCCAGCCAAAGAGAGGAGTCACAAAAAGCAGAAATGGAGATAAAATTCATCACTAACCTTTGATGATCTTCATCAGATGACACTCATAGGACTTCATGTTACACAATACATGTATGTTTTGTTCGATAAAGTTCATATTTATATCCAAAAATCTTAGTTTACATTGGCGTGTTATGTTCAGTAATGTTTTGCCTCCAAAACATCCAGTGATTTTGCAGAGAGCCACATCAATTTACAGAAACACTCATAATAAACATTGATAAAAGTATTATACATGGAACTTTAGATAAACTTCTCCTTAATGCAACCGCTGTGCCAGATTTTTAATTTTTTTAATAGAAAAAGCACACCATGCTATAATCTGGGTACAGCGCTCAGAGCCCAAACAAGCCATACAGATATCCGCCATGTTGTGGAGTCAACAGAAGCCAGAAATAGTATTATAAATATTCACTTACCTTTGATCTTCATCAGAATGCACTCCCGGGAATCCCAGTTCCACAATACATTTTTGTTTTGTTCGATAATGTCCATAATTTGTCCAAATACCTCCTTTTTGTTAGCGCGTTTAGTACAGCAATCCAAATGCGCAGGCACTAGGTCCAGACAAAGTCAAAAAATTCCATTACAGTTCGTAGAAACATGTCAAACGATGTATAGAATCAATCTTTAGGATGTTTTTAACATAAATCTTCAATAATGTTTCAACCGGCGAATTCCTTTGTCTTCAGAAATGCGATGGAACGCAGGTCGCTCTCACGGGAGCGTGCGTGGTCAGCTCATGCCAGACACCTGACTCAAAGAGCTCTCCTTCCCTCATTCGTCACAGTAGAAGCATTAAACAAGGTTCTAAAGACTGTTGACATCTAGTGGAAGCCTTAGGAAGTGCAATATGACTCCAAAGACACTATCGTTTAGGACTTTGAGGTGCACCCATGACCAGCTCTGAAACCAGATTGCATAGCGGAGAAGGTACGGTGGGATGCGAAATGGTCGGTAATCTGTTTAACTTGGTTTTCGAAGACCTTAGAAAGGCAGGGTAGGATAGATATAGGTCTGTAGCAGTTTCGGTCTGGAGTGTCTCCCTATTGTGTATTGTCACCTTACACCTGAGAGTGGTAGTGAGCTGAGGGGGGAGAGCTGTTTTGTCTACTCTTTCCCCTCACATGATTTCTGTTAGCTTTGTTCATACCGTATCTTCTTTCCTCCTATATGCTCCCACGGGGTGATAACAGGTTTGTTGAGCAAGAGGTGACACATGGAGATGTCTTGTGACTCATGGCAATAGATAAAGAATGAGCTAGTGAAACTAGATAGTGCAGTGGATATGACCAGTAACTTCATCAGACAGGCATAGTATTTGTCGCAGTTTGCTTCGTAATCGAACACTGGCGGCAGGTGATATGTTGGTACAGTTCTTTTGATAATCTGAGGTGAAACGTAGCAGAAGTCTGCATGACTCTCAGTGGAGCCTATCTTCAGTGTGTTGAACTGAATGGTTCTGAATAGAGTGCAAGGATTTGAGGGCCTTTTCCGCCCAAGCTCCAAAGCTGTTTTGGAGCAGATTTGCAGACTACAGAGATCACAAGGTTAAAGCTGGAGAGCACAGTCTTCCACAGCTGACAGATGCTGACGGATGGATGGATATAGTACGCGTTCCTCTAATCAGCCGAACATGGCATCGCTCCAGTCCCTCATCCTTCTCTTTGTGTCTGGCATCCCGCTCTGCTCCGGCAGGTTAAGGCTTTGATTCACAGGCGGCAGACTAACGCAAGGCCTATCAACTGTTTCTACCCCATCCTCTTCCTCCCACTCCTACACCCCCGCTGCTGCTCTGCAGCTCTCCTTTGAGACAGACACACACCAGATGTTTTCAAGTACTTGGCTACATATTTCCACTTTCCGTCACTCTTTTCTTCTCTTCTATTGCGCTGCTTTGCTTTTTGCTGGGGGGGGGGGGGGTCGTCCTATATTTCCCAGCAGTCTGTTGAGCTGACTGCTCCCCGGGACTGCGGGTCTCTTAGTGGATCCCCTGTGCCTGGCCGACAGGCTGGTCAGCTGCCTGGCTATGGACAGCGCATGCGTGGGATCCTGAATAACCAGCCACGCTAACAGAGATCCTTAGATAATGATTTATATATACACTGCTCAAAAAAATAAAGGGAACACTTAAACAACACAATGTAACTCCAAGTCAATCACACTTCTGTGAAATCAAACTGTCCACTTAGGAAGCAACACTGATTGACAATAAATCATCCTGACAATAAATCATCCTCACAGCAAAAAAGGTTTGCTGTGTCTGTCAGCGTAGTGTCCAGAGCATGGAGGCGTTACCAGACAGGCCAGTACATCAGGAGACGTGGAGGAGGCCGTAGGAGGGCAACAACCCAGCAGCAGGACCGCTACCTCCGCCTTTGTGCAAGGAGGGGCACTGCCAGAGCCCTGCAAAATGACCTCCAGAAGGCCACAAATGTGCATGTGTCAGCATATGGTCTCACAAGGGGTCTGAGGATCTCATCTCGGTACCTAATGGCAGTCAGGCTACCTCTGGCGAGCACATGGAGGGCTGTGCGGCCCCACAAAGAAATGCCACCCCACACCATGACTGACCCACCGCCAAACCGGTCATGCTGGAGGATGTTGCAGGCAGCAGAACGTTCTCCACGGCGTCTCCAGACTCTGTCACGTCTGTCACATGTGCTCAGTGTGAACCTGCTTTCATCTGTGAAGCGCACAGGGCGCCAGTGGCGAATTTGCCAATCTTGGTGTTCTCTGGCAAATGCCAAACGTCCTGCACAGTGTTGGGCTGTTAGCACAACCCCCACCTGTGGACGTCGGGCCCTCATACCACCCTCATGGAGTCTGTTTCTGACCGTTTGAGCAGACACATGCACATTTGTGGCCTGCTGGAGGTAGTTTTGCAGGGCTCTGGCAGTGCTCCTCCTTGCACAAAGGCGGAGGTAGCGGTCCTGCTGCTGGGTTGTTGCCCTCCTACGGCCTCATCCACGTCTCCTGATGTACTGGCCTGTCTCCTGGTAGCGCCTCCATGCTCTGGACACTACGCTGACAGACACAGCAAACCTTCTTGCCACAGCTCGCATTGATGTGCCATCCTGGATGAGCTGCACTACCTGAGCCACTTGTGTGGGTTGTAGACTCCGTCTCATGCTACCACTAGAGTGAAAGCACCGCCAGCATTCAAAAGTGACCAAAACATCAGCCAGGAAGCATAGGAACTGAGAAGTGGTCTGTGGTCATCACCTGCAGAACCACTCCTTTATTGGGGGTGTCTTGCTAATTGCCTATAATTTCCACCTTTTGTCTATTCCATTTGCACAACAGCATGTGAAATTTATTGTCAATCAGTGTTGCTTCCTAAGTGGACAGTTTGATTTCACAGAAGTGTGATTGACTTGGAGTTACATTGTGTTGTTTAAGTGTTCCCTTTATTTTTTTGAGCAGTGTACATTTTGCATACTTCTCGCTCTCTCTGCTCCCCTTCCATCCCTCCCCACCTCATTTCTCTCTCTTTCCTCGTCCCCCTCGCTGACTACTATTCTCTCATCCATTCCAGTGTGTGAGAGTATGCATGTGTACATACAGTATACATGTAATATTGATGGCTCCAGGCAGAAAAGGATTGTCCCATATCTTGCCTGTAATCTTCCATAGCTGCCATCACTCAGTCTAAAGTGTGTGCTGCTTTACAGTCTGAGGAGGGAGGGGGTGACGTGAGGAGGTGGAAGAACACTGGAGGGAAGATGTTTGTTTTGGCTGACTCGGGCCTGCATGAGCTAGTGATGCCAGTTCTACCTCTTTGACTTTCAAATGTCGAGACTCGAGAGCGAGGGAATGTAGCCTAGATTGAATGCTGGTGAGACAACTAAACTAGCCACTTGCATTGGGCCTACTCTGCTTCCTCTTTCCCTCTCCTTTTTGTCATTCTCAGATTCCCTCACATAGCATCACATAGCCTGAGGAACAGGAGCATCTAAATCAAGTCACTGGCTCTTTTTATATGTGTGCTGAGAAGGCAAGGCCCTGGCTTTGTCAAGGGAGTTGCCAGCTGCCAAGTTGTCCTGCTACACTATATCCCAGGCAGCAACCCTATATCCCATTTCAAGTCAATACGGCCCCTGAGCGCTTAACCGGGCTGGGATGATACTATACACACCCTGACTATTCATGTAAACACCTGTGAAACTGCAGTGGACATTGGACATACGGTAGTATAGTGTGCATTTAAACCGTAGTAAATGAAGGGTATCATGTTTGCTCTAAGGATTTAGCCACTATGCCTATATGGTTGCGCTCTACGTGATGCTGCTGGCCACACTCATTTGAGAGGACTGCCTGAAGTTCCACCTTCCATCTGCTCATATTTAAAGTTGCAAACAAAAAAGTACTCATCAAAAGCAAATGTTTTTTTCCCTTCTTTCTCTCCTCACTCTCTCCCTCTTTCTAGCTCTCTCCTTCCTGTTCCATTATCTCCACATTTTGCCGACTCATGTCATGCTATCACCCTCTTGTCTTTCCATTTCTCTGTCTGTCTAATGAACTTGTTTCCTCATTGTCTGGGGATTAAGGAGTATTGAAGCTGAAAAGGTGGGGTAAGGGAGATTTCTGTTGAAACTGATGTGCTCACATTTGCAGATCACACACACGCATTTCAGGGTTTCTGTTATGAAAATGTGGCGCCGGACATTTGACCAGCAGCACTTTAATTTACCAGACATTTGAGAAATGTACCGAACCCATGTGCATTGGGTGCGTAACCTGAATAGGGCGTCCACCCACGGTGCTCAGAATGACAATCACATTTAGAATATGGTAATTCATCTTAACAGAAAATGTAAGTTGAGGACATGTATCCTTACCGTGTACTTTGAAGATGTTAAAATAACTGTCCACATTTACTTTCCCTCAGCCAACAAGATGAGAAACAAACCCAATCACTAGCATAGGCCGAGCACGAGTTTCAAGTTTGGGGAAGCACATTTTCACCATCAAAATGCACCATTATAATATAGCATTCCATGCATCATAAATCTGCAAATGCGATGTAAGAGAGCCTACTATTTGTAATGTGATGAGTAGATTGAGTATTATTATTAGCCTAAATGACTATCCAGACTGCTCAATGCATGGCTGAGCGCGTGTAGTGTAGAGGCCTCGGCAATAGTCGGTCGGATAAGTTTATTTCTTTGCATGGGAAAAACCCATTTCATGCAATTCTACTGCATTTGACATTAGCTGTGTGTGTGTATAAAATACTTTTATAAAATAGGCTACTAAAAGCATGATTTGGCCACAGAGGATCTTTAGCTGACCCTTGCCTTAAAAAAAACAAGCCTACAGTCGGAAGGAAAGGCAGTCCGCGCAATTTGGTCAGCGCGTGCTGCAAATAACAAATAGATAATTTAAAGTCAAATGTTTTGTCATATGCGCCAAATACAACAGGTATAGACTTCACCGTGAAATGATTACTTAAGTGCCCTTAACCAACAATGCGGTGTTTCAAAAAAGTACCAAAAAAATGTGCTAAATAAACGAAAGGAAAAATATGATTGTGGAGTTGCGACCGTCAGTGAAGAGGCCCAGTCAGGGATATTGCAATATTTCAAAATACAAATCATGGGAAGACAGTGTGGAAAGCAAATGGCTATTGCTGTAAAGACAATGAAAAGACTAATCTGTCTTTTAGTTGAGCGAACAACAATAGTAGACCCATCTTATTGGGACCAGCGGAGAGCATTGGCCCTATCGCTGGTGACTGTGCATATTCACTCTTTATCATTGTTGGCTCACTGCCACTTAAAATATTGTTTTTGTAAAATGTCCTCCTCCAGTTTAGATGGATGTCATATTGTATTTGCGTCTCCCCTTCTCATAGGCCTATTATATGGACAACGTAGTTGTTATTGATTGTTTGTCAGTGTCAGCAGAGTAGGCTACCCTGTAATTTGTTGTATATTACTTTTTTTGAATTATTTTATTTCTGGAGAGGAGTTTGCTAATAAGGCTACATAATTTTGGCGATTTTAATTTTCTTAAGGAAAGCTTAGCTTCCCCTAGCCTTATTGATGCACTGCCTGTGAGCCTATATCAATCTACCATCCACTATAGTAAAGTTTACCTATTTTTATTGGTCAGCTCGTCGAGAAGGAAATGGCCCAAACAGACTGGGACAGTTGTGGGATGATGGATCCTAAATTCATACAACCAGTAGACCTAGGCTACATAGAACAACGTTAAAAAGCAATGAATCTGATGCGACGGATAAGAACGTTTAGTTTAAAATGTTGATTAACCTATTTTTTCTTACCATTATTAGTGCAACAATGCACACAAGGCAACGTGTGAATGTGCATTTGGCTACCGGACAATGAAACAAAGTTGATGGCACATGAGAGAAATAGGCTACTAGTATCAATGGCATATGGATGTCTGTATAAAATAATTGCCTCCACTGATATGGTCAGATTTTGTCTAGGCTACTTTGAAGCAAGGTTAAACATGCCTCTTAATATGTAGTAAAACTTTCAGGTTTCAAGCAATTACAGTGCATTCGGAAAGAATTCAGACCCCTTTTTCCAAATTACAGCCTTATTCTAAAATGTATGAAATAGTTTCCCCCCCTCAATCTACACACAATGCCCCATAATGACAAAGCAAAAACAGGTTGTGCAAATTTGTAGTTCTTTATTTTTTAACTTGATGACATCTACATCAGACCCTTTACCCAGTCCTTTGTTCAAGCACATTTTGGCAGCGATTAGTCCCAGGTCTTCTTGGGTATGACACGCTTGGCACACCTGTATTTGGTGAGTTTCTCCCATTCTTCTCTGCAGATCCTTTCAAGCTCTATCCGGTTGGATGGGGAGCGTCGCTGTACAGCTACATTATTTTCAGGTTTCTCCAGACACGTTCGATCGGGCTCTGGCTGGGCCACTCAATGACATTCAGAGACGTGGTGCCAATTTCATTTATCGGCATTTAAATGTTTTTATGGCCAAAAGCCTGCTGTTACTGGCTAACAGAAACCCTGATACATATCATTATTATACATGCACACACCCTCGCCCATTGACTCTCATCCTGTTTTCTGCAACTCTATCTCTCTACCATTCTGCCAATCCCTGGGCTCTCCATGTGGGATTAGGATTAGAGTTAGTCTGAGGCTGGCGTCTTTAATGTGCACTAATTGATTCGTGAGTGCCGACGTGTCGGGTATTCTCCAACAGATAGCCATCGCAAGGAAGGAGGATTACGCGAGCACAAGTAGCAGGACCGTTTAACGACCCACAATCGTTCTATGGTCTGCCTGAGGGGTAGTGGTAGTAGTAGGACCTTTTCCTAGAGCTAGAACGTCCACTGCTTTCTATCTTGATTCTCTGGATCGCTTCTGAGCTTGTGTTTCTTTCTGATCCTCGGTTGCTGCCAGCAGTCTGTTCTCTTTGAAGGCGTCCGTATTGGAGTTCCTGTTATGCCTGATTCCTCCTGGCTCTCTCCAGCTGGTCTGTTTAGCTGAAAACAAACAAGCTGTTTGTTCCGGCTGTGCATCATGTATGTGGTAAACAGTTAGTCTAATTGGGAAAGATGCTAGCAACAATAGATTATTATAGGATGTCAATCGTAACAACTACTTAACCACCTACCTCGTTCTCATTGTCTTTCAGAGCACCATTATCGTGATTGGTCCGAGCCCCTGTCCGCCACGCCTGGTGGACCCCTCCCCCTTGGAAGCATCTCTCAGCCCAGAGTGTCAGTCAGAATGAGACAATAGAACGCAGTCGACATTGGACCTTCCCCTTTCTCTCTTTGCTCTCTGTCTGCCCCGTCCCCATACCCTTCCCCTAACACACACACACACACACACACACACACACACACACACACACACACACACACACACACACACACACACACACACACACACACACACACACACACACACAGCCAGCCCCTGACTACTCTTTCCACTGTACTGGTTTCGGTCCACTCCCTCTTCCTACCTCTCTAGCCAGCCTTGTCAAGCCAAACGAAACCATAATCCTCTGTAAAAGATAGGGGCCTATACAGCTGCCTGTGCTCCCTTTTTGTTGTTGGTAACTGTTTGTTTAGAGGGCCCCCATGAGAGTAGCAGATAGAGAACACAAGGCAGCACAACAGCACCCAGTCAGCCGTTTTACTGGAAACAAACGAGCTGTGGTGGTGGTTTGGACACTGATGGAATTCTAGTAGCATGATGTTGGGCTGGCATCGCCACCACACGCCATCAATGAACCAGAGGGCCACCAGCAGACTTTGGAGATCGACACATCTCAACTTGTGGTGGGACAAGAGATTGAAATAAAGACATCAATCTTTTTTTCAGGATATTTTTTTTAACCTCCTTTTTTGCTTCTCCAGTGATCAGCTAAACCAAAGTGCCTTTCTTGGTTTCTCACTGTGCTTTTACTATAAACCTGATCTAACTTCATATTACACTCCAATATCTGAAAATAGATTTAAAAGAAACATTTCAACATCTCAAGGATTTTGCACTTTTCATTGATGCACCTCCATACCATTGCCTGTTGCACTTGTCATATCATACTTGTCGCACAATACTGACAGTGCCCGCTTGTTTACAGTAAAAACATACACCCCCATTCCGACTGTTGACAATCCCACCCCGTATTTCACCCAGCCACAAAGTAAGCATTCTCTCACAGCGTTCCTCTAGTGTAGGTTGCTAGGACTAACGAAGCCAAACCTATCACCAAACCGCTCTCCAAGTTCCTTGTGACGCAGAGCCGGCGACATGGCGACGTGGCTACAGTCAAAATGGCGCTACCTGTTCATGTTCCTGGGTGTCCAGCTGGTTGTCATGGCGCTGCTGTCCCGCGAGGGCTACCACAAGCGAGTGTCGTACTTCATCAGGATTTTCCGCAAGCCGGAGACCACTGCGTCGGGGACGTCCGGTGCCAGCTCGCCCCACGTGCGCAATCACACGGGCAGTGACGTCTACGCCAACTTGTCCCTCCTGGCCAAGGCCCACGGCCGGGGCGAGTACATGCCCTACTGCCCCAAGACGTCTCCCCTGATAGGTGAGTTCACACACAGAAATAGAAGTCCTAGAACTGGCAGCCCCATTATATTTCTGAGTTCACCAGCCGCCGTCTTCAGTTACCCAGCGCTCCCCGTACCTCTTACTTCATTCCCTCTCCAGACTGAAACTGAAGAGGGAATGTTTTTTTATAATGTACGCCAGAACAATACTTTCTCGTAAAAAGAAAGTGGCTCAGATACTTGATTAGTGTGGCAGAAAACGTAATGTGAAATGTGGCCAGTCAGAAAGCCTCAGTTGGTTTGATGTGGAAGGGAATTTCCAAATAATTCCACATATGCAACTGACCTTGCTTGTTAGTTGGCTACTGATCTGACCAGGTTGGATGGGTAGTGGGCGTGCCAAATTTCGGTAGGAGAAATCCTGTTTGGAGAATTCTGTATTTCCTGCTTATTCTATTCTGATTCCGGGAGTCCTTCACGCAGGATTTCTGGGAAAGTTACCAGAATTGAGTAGACATGATATGGTGGAACCTTGGCTTTAACTATACAGTCAGGAATTGTTCAATGATGGCCCCTAGTAAGGGAAGGCAGGATGTGTTTTGACTTTGAGATCATTCAAACTGAGCCAAGACTTGGTGGCGGCTGACCCAACAGGAGTGTTTGTTGTACGCTTCAACTAGAGGGTCTGAATATACTTGTGTTCAAATGGTCAGTTTACCTTGTGTCCAACTTCCTACTTTTTTGCATTCAAATTTGGATATACACACTGAAACTAAGAGATTTGCCTACAGCAAAGGCTCCTACAATGTTTTGCTGTGCCCTTTTATTTATTGGGATTTTTTTAACCTTTATTTAACTAGGCAAGTCAGTTAAGAACAAATTCTTATTTTCAATGACGGCCCAGGAACAGTGGGTTAACTGCCTTGTTCAGGGGCAGAACGACATATTACCTTGTTAGCACGGGGATTCGATCTTGCAACCTTTCGGTTACAAGTCCAACGCTCTAACCACTAGACTACCTACTTCCCCAATCAGTAGGTTGTCCATGCTAGCATGCTCGTTCTAACAGGGTTTTGGGGATTTGAGATCCTTTTTCTTTTTTTACATGAGACAGCATGTTCCAGCAGTTGTTACTGACTTTGAAGTGACAAACTTCAAAGCACATAGGCTACATAGCCTGGGCCTACACTCCCCCATGTATTTATTTGGACCGTGAAGCTAAAACTTAAAAATTTGTCTCTATACTGCAGCATTTTGGATTGGGGAGAGGTTTTATATGAGACGACCGAACAGAATTGATTAAAGGGGGCACACTGCATTCTGTACTGTCGTCTCATGTAAAACATTTGATCCCAAAAACACTGTTAGAACAAGCATGCTAGCATGGACAACCTACTGATTTTTAATTTATTGGTGTGTGTTACGATATAGGTCTAGCAATAAAATGCTGTTATGACATCTAGCTTCTTCTCACCCCGTTTCTCTTATCAGGTGGACCGATCCACGTCAGCTTTCCTTCTGGGTTGACACTGGCCCAAGTTGCGTGGAAGAATCCATTGGTGGTCCTCGGGGGGCGCTACAGACCGCCTGACTGTGAGGCACGGCACCGCACCGCCATAATCATTCCCCACAGAAACCGGGAGCACCACCTGAAGTTCCTCCTCTACTACCTTCACCCATTCTTACAGCGACAGCAGCTCAACTACGGCATCTACGTCATCCACCAGGTGAAATGCATACGTATATACACACATACATTGTTTCAAAAGGTTAATTTTGAAGTGGCAATCGTCAGTTGCTACATACCTTTTTGGATGTATAAATTAATGATATGTACCCATTTGATTCTTGAAGAATATAACTTAGAAATGCCTCATGAGTTTAGTTCAACTGTTACACTCCATGAGAACCCAACATATAAGTTTGTTTTTCTCCAATGTTTGTAAACAAAGTAAATGTAAATAAACACTGTCTAGCCTCAAAACATGGTTGAAACTGTCATGAATGGTCAGTCCTTGCATCCATAGCTCTATGAATTGGAGTGGTTACACATTTCTCCATCCCTCTACTCTTCCTACAATTGACCAAAATATATATTCATTTGGACTACGTTCTAGCTGTAGTGGTGAGGCCAAGTATACATTCAGCCTAGATCAAAACCACCCTCTGGTGTCCTAACCATGGAATCACACACAGCCTTATGGTTGAAAGATGCTTACCGGAAGGCTTAACCGAGTTTAATCTTCTTAACAACTTGTAGCAATCCCTTTGTTTACACTTTAAACAAGCACTTTGTCTTACCCTCACACTGTTAGCAAAGTTGTCACTGCCTGCTTGTTGTTTACCTGCAACATAAGAACGCCAAGCCAACCTCTACCAAGTTAGCATCTCAAAATGAAACTGGCTCTAAGGCATTTATCATTAGAAAGATGTTACAGCATCATGTCTAAAGCATTTATTCATAACTCTGCATGTGTGCAGTATTTTTGCGTAACCAGTGCCAGATTGCACTCAACTCAAACAAGATAATGCAGGCTAGCAGCAGTTCAAGCATTTGCATGTCTTCAGCTGTGGTTGGTTGTCATAGTTACACACACACACACTGAACCACAGGAACAAATAATACTCATGCTATTGACCTCAGTAACGCTCTCAAATGTCATATCTTGCCAGGTGTAATCCTTCTGAGATGTTTTTTAGTTTAGTGAATATTATTAGACCATTTGAGTGTATGCTGTAATATTTTTTTAATGTATTTAACCTTTATTTAACCAGGAAGGGCTAATTGAGATTTGATATCTATTTTTCAAGAGCATCCTGGCCAATTTACAGATGATCAGTTGTACTGTAAATAATCAGACTATTGATTTCATTATATGTAGACTACACAATTAATTTCCATGTTGAATAGTTGCAGGTGACTAGGGTCTGGTTTCAATGATGGACTCTTCTGGTATAGAGGAACTAGTAATTCAATACCTATGTCGACAAGGGAAAAATATATTTCCGAACACTCGCCCAACAAATCACGAGGCAGACATGCCAGAACGCTGTATGTCATTAGTGGATACTTTCACTGCTCTCAGGGCAGGTCTGCCAGCTTTGACTAGAGTAAGTGACTTTTCATAGCAGGTTAGGAGAATTAGGTTAAGGTTAGGAAAAGGGCTAGGGTTAGCTAAAACGCAAAAATTGTCCAGACTCAAATATGTAGCTACAACCAGCCCTGAGAACAGTCTTGGTTTCCACTAATGTGATCCACGTTGCTATTCAAAGCCAAAGTTTACAGGCAAAACCTTCTGCAGTGGTTTTAATAATGGTAGTTGATGCAAACTAGCCACTTGCGAAATGCACTCATTAAAAAGAACCTCAATGATCTCCATCTTGCTAGCTAGTATGTAGTATTTTATTCAAGCAGATAAAGTAGTGACCTAGGCAGTGACGTAGTTCCTCTATGCCAACAGAGTCCATCATTGAAACCAGACCTGTGTTGCCTACGGTCGGCTTTATGAGACTACTAACGGAGAATAAACTGTATAAAAATGAAGTCGCACACTCCATATATTTAATGGGTTAACCCCATTACCCGTTATTGTTGTATGGAACCAAAGTCAGTGTTTACCCTATATTCATTTAGCAGCGGGGGGCCAAATATGATATATGCACTACATTGTCAAAAGTATGTGGACACCCCTTCAAATTAGTGGTTTTGGCTATTTCAACCACACCCGTTGCTGACAGGTGTGTAAAATCGAGCACACCGCCATGCAATCTCCATAGACAATCATTGGCAGTAGACTGGCCCGTACTGAAGAGCACAGTGACTTTCAACACGGCACCGTCATAGGATGCCACCTTTCCAACAAGTCAGTTCGTCAAATTTCTTCCCTGCTTGAACTGCCCCGGTCAACTAAGTGCTGTTTTTGTGAATTGGAAACGTCTAAGAGCAACAACGTCTCAGCCGCAAAGTGGTAGGCCCCACAAGTTTACAGAACGGGACCGCCAAGTGCTGAAGCACGTGGTGCGTAAAAATCCTCTGTCCTCGGGTTGCAACACTCACTACCGAGTTCCAAACTGCCTCTGGAAGCAGCGTCAGCACACGAACTGTTCGTCGGGAGCTTCATGAAATTGGTTTCCATGGCCGAGCAGCTGCATACAAGCCTAAGATCACAATGCGCTATGCCAAGCGTCGGCTGGAGTGGTGTAAGGCTCGCCACCATTTGACTCTAGAGCAGTGGAAACGTGTTCTCTGGAGTGATGAATCACTCTTCACCATCTGGCAGTCCGACAGACGAATCTGGGTTTGGCGGATGCCAGGAGAATGCTACCTGCCCTAATGCATATAGTGCCAACTGTAAGTTGGTGGAGGAGGAATAATGGTTGGGGGCTATTTGTCATGTTCCAGGCTAGGCCCCTTAGTTCCAGTGAAGGGAAATCTTAACTTGGTGGCAACAGTTTGGGGAAGGCCCTTTCCTGTTTCAGCATAACAACAGTGCACAAAGCGAGGTCCATACAGAGATGGTTTGTTGATCAGTGTGGAAGAACTTGACTTGCCTGCACAGAGCCCTGACCGCAAACCTATCAAACACCTTTGGGATGAATTGGAATGTAGACTGCGAGCCAGGCCTAATCGCCCAACATAAGTGCCCGACCTCACTAATGCTCTTGTGGCTGAATGGAAGCCCCCGCAGCAATGTTCCAACATCTAGTGGAAAGCCTTCCCAGAAGAGTGGAGGCTGTTATAGCAGCAAATGGATGACCAACCCCATATTAATGCCCATGATTTTCGAATGTTTGACAAACAGGTGTCCACATACTTTTTGCCATGTAGTGTATTTTTATCTCCAATCTATCGTTCTGCTGAGATGCACTTTTAAATGGATAGTCATTAGCTCAATGACTGGAAGTCTATGGGAACAGCTAGCATGTCATTGCAATACCGCTTGCAGCAATGCACCCCGTTACCCTTGCCACCACTGAAGAAAATAAAAAAAATCCTTAGGGAAATAGTGAACGTTCATATTGAATAACCTATTATTATTGTTATAATTTGTATAGAGTCCATGTCAATATTTAATATTTGCAGGTTGTTGCTGACATAAGGGTCTCTAAAGGCCAAATAAAAAATGTCTTACTTGTTCCTCTTTAGGCTGGTAACTACACGTTTAACCATGTCTCCACCTCTGTACTCTTTAGGCTGGTAACTACACGTTTAACCGGGCCAAGCTAATGAACGTTGGGTTCCGGGAGGCCATGCGGGAGGAGGACTGGGACTGCCTGTTCTTCCATGATGTGGACCTCATCCCTGAGGACGACCGCAACACCTACATGTGCGATGCCAACCCCAAGCATGCCGCCATCGCCATGGACAAGTTTGGATATAAGTCAGTCTATTCTCTTTTTAGAATTATTTTTGCTTCTTTTTCCCCTTATGTTATTAGTTCCTCTTTTCACCGTAAGTCGCATTGATTTTCACTAGTTTATTCAACACAAAATGTATTATATTCTAGTTGTCATTTAGTTCTTTCATTATGCGTGGCTTCACTCATTTCTGATTTCACTTGTTCCCTATCTGATCCTTAATTTTTTATTTTAATCCTGTCATTCTCCTAGGCTGCCATACAAGATGTATTTCGGAGGGGTGTCAGCGTTGTCTCCACTGCACTACCTGAAGATGAACGGCTTCCCCAACAACTACTGGGGCTGGGGAGGAGAGGACGATGACATTGGAGTCAGGTGAGAGGGGTCCTTGGGAGTTTTGGGGGTTTTGGGGGTGGAACATTGAGCCAATTCATTGAGCTATGGACCCATTGTGGTTTGTTCTGTCTAACAAAAGGATACAATTTAAATCCTATTATTTATAATAGATAATAACCCAATTAAAATTATTTATCTTTCCTTCCCTCTCTCCCATTCTCAGAGTATCCCTAGGAGGGATGTTCATCTCTCGTCCATCGGTGAAGGTGGGCCGATACAAGATGATCAAACACAAGCTGGACAAGGGAAACGATGTGAACCCCAGGAGGTATGGTACAGGACTGACACATGTTTGTGTATGGCTGGGGTCCATTCAGTAGGGTGACACGTTCAGATTCTTTCAAATAGGCAGCACATTGTATCTGTACATTTTTTTATTTCCATCTACTACCTCTGAATGTTGCCCTCTATCGAATAAGACCTAGGTCTGTTGAATAAACCCACAGTCCATCACTAAAATCCCCTCTCCCTGCCTCCCCCTAGGTTCAACATGCTGGCCAAGACGCGTCAGACGTGGAAGCTGGACGGCATGAACACTGTGGACTACGAGGTGCTGTCACGTGACCACTTCCCCCTCTACACCAACATCACTGTGCACATCGGCACCGAGGCCGGCCTGCATGCCACGGCGCCGTCCCCCAAGATCCCTGCCAAAGCCCCAGCAAAGCCGCCAGTCGAAGCCCCCACCAAACCTCCAGCCAAGCTCCAACAGGAACAAAAACAGAACCAACCCACGAACCACTGACTTGGACCACCATTACCCACTCCACTCCCATCCACCACCGACTCTCCCCTCCTAACTTATGCCTGGGAGCAGGGATGTGAGAGGGGGCCCTGGACACTAAAATCGCTCCTTTCTTTGCCTTCACACCTCATATCAACGCCTACAGTGGGGAGAGGTGGGTGGCTCCCCCTATTGGACTAGAGGCCATTATACGCACATGCCTTTTCCTTCTGTTCCTTCCTCTGGTCTGATCATCATTATCAACTGAGACTTTAACAATAGCATAGCAGAGACTGAACCGAAGACCAATGCTCTCCACTGCCTAGATAGAATCTGTGGGCCGAGGCTTTGTCTGTCTAAATGATTTACTGTCGCATTCTCCACCCTAGTTGTGAATCTCGAGCTTCTCCAGCTATGTATCACCACTCCACTGACTGACTCTATGAAAGGGACTTATGGTAGAGGAGAGAAAAAAAGACTGACTCTATGAGTTTATATCGCTGCCGAAAACCCCCGTTGCCTTAGAAAAACCTGTCTTGTTCTATTTGTCCTTTTAGTAGAATTTCAGGTCGAGAGTTATGAATGGAACCGGTTTCTAGTGATAGCAAGATTAGGGGATAGAATAAATAAATGAAAAACCATTTTATGCTACTGATATTGCAATAGCATATGGGTCTTTCTGCTGATTAGGTGGCTTTTGAGTAGTGTAACTTGGTGAGAACTTGATTTCACCCAATTTTAACATTCTGCCATAAAGAGCACATGTTCAAAACACGGTTTCCCATCTCGAGGTCAATTAAAGAAATGACCATAGTAGGTGCCAAATAAAGTAACAGGGTTGACCGTAACCGGGTTAAGTCGGCCATAAATCCCCTTGTGACACAGGGAATGGAAGCTTGTTGTGTGCAAATTAAATTGTTCAAACATTTCTAGCCTGTCTATTTATGGGTAACAGGGTAGACATGTTATGTTCGACCTGCTCTTTTTTCCATCAAAAAACACCAGACAATAGCCAAAAAGAGTAGAACCAGCTCACCTGCTTGTACACTATGATTTGACTATTATATGTTCAATCTTTCTTTTGAAAGAAATATTTAAAGAGGAATTTCACCATATTAAAATGAGAGTTCAGTTCACTTTTTTTTTCTTTAAAATGAATCACTAATCACATTAAATAATTAAGTCTTCAGAAATTACTTTGTCAAAGCAACAAAATAACTAGGGCTTTCAAATAATGGTGAGGTTAAGTGGGTTAAAATCTTCCTCGAAGTCACAGTATGCTTAGAGGGATATGCCAAATTCTGAATTTTGGCAGTTTAAAAAGTCTTTATTAAATTAGATTTATAAAATTTTCCATGTGGTCAGTATTAAAGGGCACTTCATTTAAAGAACAGGCTTTTAATATTTAATTTCTACGTAATATATCAAAGGGACGCAAAAGGCACTAATTTCAGAACGACCCATATGTAACTGATTTTACAGTTTAATATTATACGGAGTGAAGCTGCTACCCTAAATATTGACATGGGTAAGTGCTGTTTGCAATTAGCGTGGTAGTCATCCCCTGGGCCCGTCTTCATAAAGCATCTGAGTAGGAGTACTGATCTAGGATCAGGTCCTCCGTGTTCATATCAAATTCATTATGACAAAGGCAACAATGATCTTATATCAGAACACCTAGTCTGAGGGACATGCACAAAACAGGCACTGAATATCTAGGCTGATTATTTAACGATTTTCTCACAGTAGGTTCACAGTTCTGGCACAGCTTTTTGGTATGGTTGGGTTTTATCACTACAATCAGAATGTGTCTTTTCTCCAGTTATCTCCTTCAATCTCTAGATTGCATTAATGTGGGGTTGCATTTTGCCTTGTCAAATAGAATAGGTGCGGGTGACATGATCAATGCACTGCCTTCAGGTGGGCTGGCTATATTCACATCAGAATGGTGGTTTGTCATTGTTTTATCTTATTGTTTGTTACCTTATGGAGCTTTTATGTTGGTTTCCTATGATTTGTCAATGTAGCTTAAAACTGAGGGATTGAAGTCCTAGTGGGCTCTCCATAGATCCCAAGTCTCTGACTATCTCCATACTCTAAATTGGCTGAAATGTTTGAAAACCAAGAGAGCTGAAAACCAGGAACTTTGTCCATGGATGACCAGAAACCACTATAATTAATTAGGTCTATAATTGGAATCAGACACTGGTAAGTGACGTGGAAACTAGTGCCAGTTTACTGTGTAGTACACTCATTGGTTGTACCGATTCTGCTGAATCACTGATTTAAAGATTTATAAAGGTATACTGGGTTAGCATTTACAGCATTTCCCCACTAGCCATTCTTTCAACATTTTAATTTTTTTATTTTGTGCTATCTAAAATCTGTCACCCCTAGAATGCCCCAGTGCAATGTCCTCCTCACTGCATGGCTTGTCCCCTGACTTTCCTCTTTGCATGCTGTCTGGACCCCCTGACGAATATGATTGTTTACACTAGATCCCTACTGGGAATTGAACCTCTGTGTGTGCGTCACATAGAGGACTCAGGCCTCTTGGCTGAAACCAAAGATGGCTTCGAGAGAAGGCATTGTACGCCTGATAGTTGTGCTGGTGGTTTCATGCTGACATGGGAATAGATGTGATTCCACTTACTCCAGGTATGCTGAGGTTTTTGTGTGTGCTACTATCTGATCTAGGAATCTCTTGGATGACCTGCTTCACTATGTAGGCTATGTCTTTACCTTTTCTACTCCATATGAAGCCTGATTATGCATGATACACAGACCCTGTATTAGATGAGTGAAATGTACAGAAAACCACAGACCACTATGACATGAATTCACATTTGAGTTTCTAGAAGCATGCTAAAGTGTATGCTTGTGTAGTGATTCGTAAGACGTATTTTATATGTACCTTTTTAACACTTCATGTAGTGGTTTATTATATATCATGCAATTGTATTATCATGTCTATTTGTGCTCTGCAGTTTGCTTCAGTTGATGTATAGCTTGACTTTCACTCCATTATGATGTGGATATGCTGTCCAAGGTGACTGCGCCTGAAGATGGAGCTCACCGCAGGGCATTGAAAATGTAACCAGGACAATGTGATACTGTATTTCTGATTTTAATTCCTCTCAATGAAGTCTGCACAGTCCAGAGTGGCCTTATACAATGATTAATAAACAAAGATTAGTCAAACACCTGTGAAGTTCCTTGAACTGTGTGGGTTACCCTTTCTGTAGTTGAACATGGCTCTGGTTGACAGTCTTGCAAGAGGCAATTTTTTTACACTATTGTAAAGTAGTCTGGCTGACAGCTCTTGGTCACAGCTCTTCGCTGTGTAGTCACGTGAGTTGCGTCAGCCAGGCTAGTTGTAAAGAGGATATCTATTTGTGAAAAGTGACTTAAGATTCTTAAGAGTAAGAAATAATGAACAGCTTCTTGTCATAAATGATACAAAACAAATGCTTTTTACTATTTACACCAGGGCTCTCCAACCCTGTTCCTGGAGAGCTACCCTTCTGTAGGTTTTCACTCCAACCCCAGTTGTAACTAACCAGATTTCAGCTTATCAACTAGCTAATTAGTAGAATCGGGTGTGCTAGAAAAGGGTTGGAGCGAAGATCTACAGGAAGGTAGCTCTCCTGGAACAGGGTTGGAGAGCCCTGGTGTACAAAGTAAAATGTATGATACAGTGCTAAAGATGCAACTGATTTACAAGAGGAATAAGATTCCCAGAACCGATTACTTTTTTGACTAATTGCCTCTGTGAACTTGCACCTAATCAGGTGTGCAAAATTGTAGCCATACTGTAACATGTAGCATTAGGAGAAGTGATAGTACTTTCAAGATCATCCATAAATCCTTACTCAACCTTAACTCACTCCAAGGTTTCCTTCTTACGAGTGCAAGAACATTTATTGTTGATTTAATTTTAAAAAATTGGGTCTACTGTAGTGGGGAATTGTCACTGTTAGATACATCTATTATAGTTTTACTGGACATTTAGAATTATTCAATTCGTTAATCCCGTCTCCCAAATATAATATTCCCTCTCCATAAACATGTCAGACTTTTCCAATGAAGGATGTAAGGGGAGTGGCCCACCCTCTGGAGAAGCAGTCAAATCATCTATTTCACAAACACTCCATAACCTTATAACTTGTTAAACATCACATCCTCAAACTTCACTACCCTCCCTCCTTTAGTCATCACCTCGTTCTGCTCTAACTGAACAGCGTTGCGTGTATCCAGATTATATACCTGTCCTGCCACTTACCAAAACAGTAGCCACACTTTTTCTCCTAAAATATAACCAAATACCTAGATGGGCATTGACGTGGTCATGGGTACTGAAACAAAGGGTGGCTCAATCTCTGTTCAAGCCAATCCCTAGCTTCTGCCACTTGTCAATACTTAGCCTATCAGTGAGCAGTGGTGGATATGTTCTCATCTAGGGGTGGTGCCAATGGAGCAAGGGGTTGGTTTGAGACTCGCACCCTGTCTGTTCCCACCCCTAGACAATTATTTTAGATCTGAAAGGATTATATGGATGTGTACACGATATGGCATTAGCTCCAGGAGGGTGGTGTTTCCCATCTTGTTAGCTATCCATTCATAGGGAAAAGGTTTGCTTCTGGTCAGGGGTCTGTAATGACTGAATGGGTGCACAGCGGATTGGATGCACGCACACACACACACACACAATGTGGTTCGATCAACAAAAAACAGCTAAACATTCAAAAACATTAATTGATGATCATATGGCATAAATATGTAATGTTCCTTCATCCTTCTCCAAGATGATGAATGATCTTTCACCAATTGCCTTGACCTCAGGATTTGACATCAATGAGACGCTAGAGTAAAATGATCAATGATTATTCAAGATCGATCAAGATCAATGAGCATCTAGTAAAATGAGCAGGACCAAACAAAGGCGCAATAGGCCATAAGTCATGTAACACAAAATGAAACTAACAGTAACACCCCTCCCCTTTTCTGTTGGCAAATGTACAGTCACTGGATAACAAACTGGATGAGCTCATTTCGAGTCTCCTGTCAACGGGACCTGAAAAACTGTAATATTCTATATTTCTCAGAGTCGTGGCTGAACGAGGACATGGACAATATACATCTCGCTGGTTTTTCATCGTCAAGACCGGACAGCAGACCCGGTTAAGATGATGGGAGGATGGGTAGTGTCTCTGTTAACAACAGCTGGTTCACAACCTCTAATGTTATGGAAGTCTCAAGTTTTTGCTCGCCTGAGTTAGAATACCTCATGATAAGCTGCAGACCATACTTTTTACCAAGAGACCCACATAAAAAAATACTACAGTTTGCTATAGAAGACTACAATACTTCCTATAGAATTCTATAAAACTGTAGTATACTGTAGAATACTATACTACACACTGTAGTATCCCTCAATCATGTGTAGTACTTAATATAGAATGATGTAGTATACTGTAGAATACTATAGTAAATACTAGAGTACTTACTACAAAAGCACTGTAGTCAATTATACAGCAATGTCTGCAAAAACACTACCGTCTGCAAAAACGCTACACTTTAACTTTTTTATCTACAGTATTTCATTTGTATATATACTGCCCATTCCCCTGCCCCATATCTCAATTTGCTCCACCCATAAGAGAGAAACCAACATGTCAAGTATAGATCATATATTGTGTTCCCTACCGTTTATAGAAAAGAGCAGACATGTAAAACAATCTATTCAAACCCCAGTCCTACCTATTTAGATTATAGAAAAAGTGCTCTTTACTAAACTCAGCAAAAAAGGGACATCCCTTTTCCAGGACCCTGTCTTTCAAAGATAATTCGTAAAAATACAAATAACTTCACAGATCTTCATTGTAAAGGGTTTAAACACTGTTTTCCATGCTTGTTCAATGAAACATAAACAATTAATGAACATGTCTTAATGAACGGTCATTAAGACACTAACAGCTTACAGACGGTAGGCAATTAAGGTCATAGTTATGAAAACTTAGGACACTAAAGAGGCCTTTCTACTGACTCTGAAAAACACAAAAAGAAAGATGCCCAGGGTCCCTGCTCATCTGCATGAACGTGCCTTAGGCATGCTGCAAGTAGGCATGAGGACTGCAGATGTGGCCAGGGCAATAAATTGCAATGTCTGTACTGTGAGACGCCTAAGAGAGCGCTACAGGGAGACAGGATGGACAGCTGATCGTCCTCGCAGTGGCAGACCACGTGTAACAACACCTGCACAGGATGGGTACATCCGAACATCACACCTGCGGGACAGGTACAGGATGGCAACAACAACTGCCTGAGTTACACCAGGAACGCACAATCCCTCCATCAGTGCTCAGACTGTCCGCAATAGGCTGAGAGAGGCTGGACTGAGGGCTTGTAGGCCTGTTGTAAGGCAGGTCCTCACCAGACATCACCGGCAACAACGTTGCCTATGGGCACAAACCCACCGTCGCTGGACCAGACAGGACTGGCAAAAAGTGCTCTCACTGATGAGTCGTGGTTTTGTCTCATCAGGGGTGATGCTCGGATTCGCGTTTATCATCGAAGGAATGAGCATTACACCGAGGCCTGTACTCTGGAGCGGGATCGATTTGGAGGTGGAGGGTCTGTCATGGTCTGGGGCGGCGTGTCACAGCATCATCAGACTGAGCTTGTTGTCAATGCAGGCAGGAATGTCAGACAGGAATGTCAGTGTTCAGCCATGGCCAGCGAAGAGCCCGGATCTCAATCCCATTGAGCACGTCTGGGACCTGTTGGATCGGAGGGTGAGGGCTAGGGCCATTCTCCCCAGAAATGTATGGGAACTTGCAGGTGCCTTCGTGGAAGAGTGGGGTAACATCTCACAGCAAGAACTGGCAAATCGGGGGCAGTCCATGAGGAGACGCACTGCAGTACTTAATGCAGCAGGTGGCCACACCAGATACTGTTACTTTTGATTTTGATCCCCCTTTGTTCAGGGACACATTATTCCATTTCTGTTAGTCAAATGTCTGTGGAGGTTGCTGAAAATAAACGCAGTTGACAGTGAGAGGACATTTCTTTATTTGCCGAGTTTATTTCTACTGTAGGTTTTCTGAAGCATAAAGCCTCCACTTCTACAGTGCCTTCGGAAAGTATTCAGACCCGTTGACTTTTTCCACATTTTGTTACGTTACAGTCTTGTTCTAAAATGTATAAAATACATGTTTTCCCTCAGCAATGTACACACAATACCCCATAATGACAAATAAAAAACGTTAAAAAATTTAAGAAGGTATTAGAAATTAAAACAGACACCTTATTTACGTATGTGTTCAGACCCTTTGCTATGAGACTCGATATTGAGCTCAGGTGCATCCTGTTTCCAGTGATCATCCTTGAGATGTTTCCACAACTTGATTGGAGTCCACCTGTGGTAAATTAAATTGATTGGACATGATTTGGAAAGGCACACACCTGTCTATATAGGGTCCCACAGTTGACAGTGCATGTCAGAGCGAAAAACAAGCCATGAGGTCGAAGGATTTGTCCGTAGAACTCCAACATAGGATTGTGTCGAGGCACAGATCTGGGGAAGGGTACCAAAAAATGTCTGCAGCATTGACGGTCCCCAAGAACACAGTGGCCTCCATCATTCTTAAATGGAAGAAGTTTGGAACCACCAAGAAAGACTCTTCCTAGAGCTGGCCGCCCAGCCAACCTGAGAAATCGGGGGAGAAGGGCCTTGGTCAGGGAAGTGACCAAGAACCCGATGTTCACTCTGACAGAGCTTTAGAGTTCCTCTGTGGAGATGAGACAACCTTCCAGAAGGACAACCATCTCTGCAGCCTCTCCACCAGTCAGGCCTTTAGGTTAGAGTGGCCAGACGGAAGCCACTCCTCAGTAAAAGGCACATGACAGCCCGCTTGGAGTTTGCCAAAAGGCACCTAAAGACACTCAGACCATGAGAAACAAGATTCTCTGGTCTTACGAAACCAAGATTGAACTCTTTGTCCTCAATGCTGTAAAAATATGTAAAAATATGTTTTGATTAGTTTAACCCTTTTTTGGTTACTACATGATTCCATATGTGTTATTTCATAGTCTGTCACAACTTCCGCCGAAGTCGGTCCCTCTCCTTCTTCGGGCGGCGTTCGGCGGTCGACGTCACCGGCCTTCTGGCCATCGCCGATCCACTTTTCATTTTCCATTTGTTTTGTCTTTGTTTTACACACCTGATTTCAATTCCCCAATTACATGTTCATGATTTAACCCTCTGTTTTCCCCATGGTTTTTGTTGTGTGTTTGTTTTATGTATTTCGGTCCTTTTGTGTGGGCTTGGTATTACTACATGTATTTGGTAATTTTGAGTAAAGTTACTTTTATTACTCATCTCTGCTGTCCTGCGCCTGACTCCTCTGCACCAGCTACACGCAGACCTTTACATAGTCCTGGAATTAGTAGGTGTGTCCAAATTTTTGACTGGTACTGTACTTACACTGACACTTCAACACATGCACACACTCACTCACACATAACACTTACACACAGACACACATTTGCAGACACACTATCATGTTGCCTAGTCACTTTACCCCTACCTTTTAGTACATATTTACCTAAATTTCCTCGTACCCCTGCACATCGACTCGGAACTGATATCCCATCGTTTTATTGTATTCTGAATTGTTGGGAAGGGCCCGTTAGTAAGAATTTCACTGTTAGTCTACACCTGTTGTTTACGAAGCATATGACAATTAAAATGGTATTTGGTTAGATTTGTATTAGCTGAGTGGAATGTATAGAAAACCACACATAGACCACTCTGAATTCACATTTGAGAATGCTGAAGCATGCTACAGTGTTTGTGTTGTGATTAATTAGACATATGCTATACACACCAGTGGCGGCTCCTCAGAAGAAGGGGAGGACCATCCTCCTCAGTGAATTTCAGAAAATGTTTAATAGTGGAACATTAAAAAAGTTATCATTTTTAGATAAAACTTTACTAAATATATTCACGTCACCAAATAATTTATTAAAACACTGAAGAATTAAGGTCTACAGTAGCCTCAACAGCACTCTCTGGGGTAGCACCATGGTGTAGCCGGAGGACAGCTAGTTTCCGTCCTCCTCTGTATATTGACTTCAATACAAAACTTAGGAGGCTCATGGTTTTTACCCCCTTCAAAAGATTTGCACAGTAATTATGAGAACTTCCGGAAGACGTTCTCCAACCTATCAGAGCTCTTGCAGCATAAACTGACATGTCCACCCAATCAAGGGATCAGAGAATGAATATGGTACTGAAAACATAACCTACAGCTAGCTAGCACTGCAGTGCATAAATTGTGGTGAGTAGTTCACTCAGAGACAATAGGTGAACAGTTTTTAACAAAATTATTTTGTCAAAAATGAAGGAAAAGCAAGAGATAGAGAGAGCTATATTTCGTAGTATTTTTTCCCCTCACTTTCACTTTCACTTACTTAGCTAGTGAATACAGCTAGCTAGTTTAGCCTACTCAAACACCAGTGTCAAACAGAGAGGGGTGCTATGTTAGCTAGCTGGCTATGGCTAAACTGTGTGCACCTACATTGTAAACTTTTATTCGTAGGCTAGGTTATAGCAACCTCATGATGGCTATAGGGAATATTTGAGTATCATGTAGTAGCCTAAACCTATCGATGTTACATTGAGCTGGGTGAATGGAATGGACGACAGTCATTCAATATGCTGTAATAGAAATAAAAAGAATGTCTTCCCTGATCTAAAACGGCACTGACCGCCACTGATATGCACCATGTACCTTTGAACAGTTCATCCAGTGGCTTATTATCAAATCATGATATTGATTTATCATGTCTGTATGTGTGCTCTTTAGTTTGCTTCAGTTGATGTATAACTTGACTTTCACTTCATTGTGATGTGGATATATTTACCAGGTTGACTGCTCCAGAAGATAGAGCTCCCCGCAGTGCAGTGAAAATGGAACAAGGTCAAGGACAATGTGATACTGTATTTCTGATTTAGTTTCTCCTCTCTCAATGAAGTCTGCACAGTCCAGATTGGCCTTAATACGATGATTAATACAAAAAAAAAGGATTACTCAAACACCTGTGTTGAAGTTCCCTCTGACGGGATGAAGTGGATGAACTGTGAGTGGGATACCCTGTCTGGAGCTGAACACAGCTCTGGTTGACAAAGTCTTGAAGAGATGCCCTTTTGTACACTTTGTTGTTGTAAAGAGGATATAACACAGCATCTATTTGTGGAAAATGACTTTAATTCTTAAGTGTAAGCTAAATGTAAGATCTTCTTGTCTTAGATGATACAAAACAAATGTTTTTTTACTATGTTCACAGTCAAATGAATATCAAGCTAAAGATACAACTGATTTGCAAGAGGGATGAGATTTCACCAACATTCACAGATAGTTATTGTAGCAATACTGTAAGGTGATATAGTCCTTCAACATCATTCATGAATCCTTACTCAACCTTAGGTTTCCTTCATAACAGTGCAATACAACTTTTTATTGTTGTTGATATATATATTCATACAGTATATACATTTAGTCTACCGTAGTAAGAAAATGCGTAAATGTATTGTTACATAGTATAGTTTCACTGGACATTAGAATTATTCCATTAGATTATCCCCCGTCCCAAATACAGTCTTTCGCCTTTTTCAGAAACATGTCAGACTTTTACATTGAAGGATGGGGTGTGGCCCACGCTCTGGAAAAGCAGAGTCAAATCAACTCCCAACTATTTCACATCTCTCAATAACCTTCTTATGACTTGTTGTTAAACATCACATCCTCAAACTTGACTATCCTCCCTCCTTCAGTCACCACCTCCTTTTGTTCCCAAGTCTCCACTTCCCCATTCCTTTGCTCATAGCGGCGGATTCGCACATTTCCCGTCATGGGGAGTGGGCATGGGAGACCCCTCGATGCCTCTTTGTAGAGAAGCTGTTTCATGGCATCTTGACTGGGTTGAGTTATGCCTGATGGAACCAGAGCAGTAACCTGGTCTACCTTTGAAAGGGGAGATGGTGAGTTCTTGACCTCAGGTGTTGGTAAGGCTGCCCGCTCCCATCTTGATGGGGAAAGTGACCGCTGTGCGGGTTGTGGTCTCAGTGTTGTCTTGACCTCAAACTTCAACTCAGTCTTTGGCAAGGCTGCACGCTCCCATCTCGATGGAGAAGCCGCTTGCACAGGAGCTCGCACTAGCGTCTTGACCTCAGGCATTGGTAAAGCATTGCGCTCAAATCTCGATGGAGATGGTGAACGCTGTACAGGAGCTTGAGGACGTAGCAATGTGGTTTTTACCTGAGTGTGAGGAAAGGGTGTCAGAAGATGTCCTCTTTTTTGCCCCCCGGTGTTGCCGCCACCGCCATCTACCCCTGCCCTTTGTATCTCCGGCATGATTCCGGCCATGGTGGCTCGCATTGTGGGGTCTCTCTGCACCATCCTACAGACAGCGTTACAGTACTGCTGGCCTTGGAGACTGAGGGTCTCCTGGATCTTATTTGGACAGACGCTGGGGGTGTGCAGCCTGACTCTGGCACAGAGTTCAGCAATGATTTTACCCATAGCCCACACGTCCGAACGCTGGTCTCGTTGGCCCCGCCTCTGCAGGACCTCAGGGGAAGAGTAGGCCTCGTTGCCCAAATCCATAGCAGAATTTAGGCCATTGCAGAAGAATTTGGCCAGTCCCATATCAATGATCACAGCTCGGTGAGTGTCATGCTCTACCTGGAAGAGATCATTTGAGAGGGGTTGAGAAATATTGTTTTATTTCTAGTCTATTCATTTACAGTGATAATGTGATAGTGATAAACAACAGATGAACAACTGCTTCTAAAGTCTTGCATCATTAATGAAGAACATCAGAATAACAAAAACAACTTTATTGCCTTTCTCACCATGATGTTGTCAGGCTTGAGGTCCTGATGGACAATATCTTTGCTGTGTAGATAAAGTAGTCCTTCACACATGCCTGTGATGATGGTGGCCTTTATAGATGGAGTCAACTGTGGGGGAAGAAAGGCTTTGATTATCAACTGATGAGCTAACTTGCACATAGAATTTAAAAAAACATTTTTTTCCAATTTAAAGTTTTATTAAGTTTTCTTGTTTTTCAATCAACCAAGAAAACACATTCCACACTCACAGATGTGGCAGACTATAAAAATATATAATAATAATAAATACATAAACTAATAATAAATACATAAAAATAATAACAATAAAAATAAGAATGAAAAAAAACCAAAAAAATTATAATATATATATAAACAAACAAATAAATAAAGAATAATTATTAAAAAATTAAAAATAAAAATATATATAAAATGTGCAGCAGCACTATCAAGGTTCTTATGAGCTATTTCCAGCCTTAGCTGAGATGACAAGCAAATAATTAGTTTTTAGTTTTTACAGCACCTTACACAACATGTATCTGCTCATTTCCCTAATCACCCCATTCACTCTGTCCAATTTGAAATATAGTTGAGTAGTGGAGACCAAAGTCAATCAAACTTGGGCTGTCATAGAAATTTTTAATAATGTTGGGAAGGCCCCCCTGAAAATCCTGTAGGCCTAGATACTTGTTAATCAGATATTTCAGATATAAAAGTTTTGCTATGTGAACTTTCATCAACACCATCATATGGATGTTTGGTGGGAGCGGTGGGATCCATAGGCCTACCTGTATTTGAGATTTTTGTGATTTGAAGATGGTTGTCTCCAGTTCCTCTCCAAAGATGAACTCCATGGGGATGATCCACTTAGAGTCCTTGAGTGTTGGATTACCCAGAAGCTTCACTATGTTAGGATGAATTGCCTTACTGGAGTCCCAGTTCACAGAGAAAGTGTGAAAGAAAATGGTGAGAAAGGGTTATGAGGGCATTGGAGTCTACAGACAGCACAACTAATCACTTCTGTAGTTACCTTCATCAGCACCCTCATCAACACCATCTCTGATATCATCACCATTTCGCAACATACCATGATAGCACATTGTCGGTCATACTCACTTGTATACTTGACACTCTCTCTCCAGGTCTCTCCTACTGATTAAGTGTTGTGGCACCTTCTTGATTGCAGCCCAGGTGTCATTGTACTTCTCCCTGTATATCTTCCCAAAGCAGCCAGCAGCAAGAGTGCTGGTGGAATACGCCATCTAGGGGGTTTGGTGGGGAGTGGGCAGTGGGGTCAAGGTCCAATAGAAATGACTAAAGCAGTGGTTCTCAACCCTGGTCCTGGGGACCCAAAGGAGTGCACATTTTTGTTTTTGCCCTAGCACTACACACCTGACTCAAATCATCAAAGCCTTTTGATGAGTTAATAATTTGATTCAGGTGTGTAGTGCTAGGGCAAAAACAAAACTGTGCACCCCTTTGGGTCCCCAGGACCAGGATTGAGAACCAGTGTACTAAAGCATTCACCTCTGCGTAACATTTGTTATAGTACTATTGTTATGGTAAGTACCAGTATGTACACCCTACAGTTACTTCTCTCAAAGTTACAAAGACAAAGAGAGAATTCCAAACAGAAGACGATAATGAAGTGGGTGAGAAGGGTGTGTCTGTTGACTACAAACTAAAGAAAACAGTGCTGCAACTGTAGAACAGAGGAATTCTACTGACAGTTTCTCACATAGTAAGGCGGAAATTCTGTTGAAAATCTAAACTGGTATTCTAATCCAAACCAACCATCTCTAACTGAGGCATTCCCAAATACCTGATAGCAATGTAGCCTATTTATGCCAGCATAATCAAAGGTCATCAAACTCTACACAGAAACATAAAAGTCACATGCTGTGTTATATGTCATCCGTTTGTCTTATACAGTAGCAGTCAAAAGTTTGAACACACCTACTTATTAAAGGGTTTTTCTTTATTTTTACTATTTTCTTCATTGTAGAATAATAGTGAAGACATCAAAACTATGAAATAACACATATGGAATCATGTAGAAACCAAAAAAGTGTTAAAAATATGTTGCCTTGATGACAACTTTGCACAATCTTTCCTGCCTTGCTAGAGCTGCCTCGATCAACTGTAAATGCTGATATTGTGAAGTGAAACGTCTAGGAGCAACAACGGCTCAACCACGAAGTGGTAGGCCACACAAGCTCACAGAACGGGACTGCCGAGTGCTGAAGTGCGTAGCACGTAAAAATTGTCTGTCCTTGGTTGCAACACTCACTACCGAGTTCCAAACTTCCTTTGGAAGCAACGTCAGCACAAGAACTGTTTGTCGGGAGCTTCATGAAATGGGTTTCCATGGCCAAGCAGCCACACAGAAGCCTCACCACCATTGGATAATAAGCTCTGGGGCTGTTTTTCATGGTTCGTACTAGGCCCCTTAGTTCCAGTGAAGGGAAATTTTAACACTTCCACATACAATGACATTCTAGACAATTCTATGCTTCCATCTTTGTTTCAACAGTTTGGGCAAGGCCCTTTCTTGTTTCAGCATGACAATGTCCCAGTGCACAAAGCGAGGTCCATACATAAATTATTTGTCAAGAAGGGTGTGAACTGGCCTGCACAGAGCCTTGACCTCAACCCCATCAAACACCTTTGGATGAATTGGAACGCCGACCGCTAGCCAGGCCTAATTGCCCATCATCAGGGCCTGACCTCACTAATGCTCTTGTGGCTGAATGGAAGTCCCCTCAGAAATGTTTCAACATCTAGTGGAAAGCCTTTCCAGAAGAGAGTAGGCTGTTAAAGCAGCAAAGGGGTGACCAACTCCATGATAATGCCCATCATTTTGGAATGAGATGTTCGACAAACATACTTTTGGTCATGTAGTGTATATATACACAGTGCCTTCAGGGCCTACACACAATACCCCATAATGACAAAATGTTTTTAGAAATGCTTTAGATCATGTTGTGTACCTTTCAGTGACCATTTGTGGCCTTCCATCATATATAATGTGGCCCTTACTTCTGTTCCCAACACTACAATGATTTTAAAATATTTGATGTTGGGAATGACAACACATTACAGTAATGAATTCAGAGCTTATGCTATTCAAACAAAGATGGAATTGTTCAACTTTGAGCATGTAAGTATGCAAAATGTGAAAATGACATTTCTTTCCATCAATATGCAGCTTTCTTGACATTGGCTTTACAGAAATGGCCACATTTGGCAAATTACGTTGACACCTCTAGAATGGAGCAATAACATTTGCAATCCTCTTTCCATTACATACATTTCATTCAGTGGAGGCTGCTGAGGGGAAGACGGCTCATAATAATGGCTTGAACAAAGTGATTGGAATGGCATCAAATCATGTGTTTGACGTACTTGATACCATTCACCCATTCCGCTCCAGCCATCACCACAAGCCCGTCCTCCCCAATTAAGGTGCCACCAACCTCTTGTGATTTCATTGGATACTGATATAACACACGAAATCTCCTTTGTTCTATTTTACAAAAGCAGACTTCATGATTGTTATACATGGGAAGTTAATCAAATGCAGTTAATATAATCTTAAAGGTAGTGTAGCACCTATTTCTAAATGCCAGAAACGCATATATAAAGAGTAATTTAGAGCACCCCCAAAAAAACATTCCCAAATTGCAAACTCTTAAATCAATTCTTCTAATATTGTAATACTGTTCTAAAAGTTGTGTTTGAGGTTTTCTCCAAATCAGCTCTAACTTCGGGAAACAATCCTACAACGCCCTGTGGTCATCGTCACACGGTGAATAAAACACTTATAAAAAGTGGAATACATTTTGTATTTTAAAACAAGAAAACTGTGCCGTCTGGTTTGCTTAATATAAGGAATGTGAAAAGATGTATACTTTTACTTTTGATACTTAAGTATATTTAAAACCAAATACGTTTATACTTTTATTCAAGTAGTATTTTACTGGGTGACTTTCACTTTTACTTGAGTCCTTTTCTATTAAGGTATCTTTACTTTTACTCAGGTATGATAATCGAGTATTTTTTCCACCACTGGTTTTTCCACATGTTATTGCTGAAATAAGATTTTGATTGTATGAAGATTGTAATTGTTTCAATATGTTGTGAATAGTGTACAAAAATCCTCACAGCCGTTTTCCATAACTAAGTGAAGTGATGTGAAGTTAAGTGCCACTTGGTGCGCAACAGCTTACCATGTAAAGTAGGCTACAGGCAATATGTTCCTCTACTATGTGAGTCATAAAAATTACAATCTTGTGCTCAGGGCATTCCAGCAGTCTTACTGGTTTTTATTTAGTTGCATAAATTGTAAAATTGTAAACTAGCAAAGAATTTGTCAAGTTAAAACCCGTTTATATTAGTTACATTACATAAACTACATAAATGTCAGATAAGGTCCATTATCTGCTACCTGGACTTTAAGGTCCAGGTCCAACGTTTTAAAAAATCCTATTAAATTATCCTTACCTCTGTCAGTTTACTTCAGGTATGGCTGCTGTCCTGCTGTGTCAGGTGTAAACATAAAATAACACAGCTGTGCGTCTTTATCTCTTGCCTGTCCCACCTCTAAAGTAGTCACACCCCTTTCTCTGGATATGACAGAGATTGTGGTCGGTCTGTCATACACAGAAAGTGTGCGAGGCGCATGTGCATACTATTGTTGCATAACATTTGTTAGGGTAAGTAGTGGTAAGTACACCCTACAGAGTCAATTCTCTCAAAGTCACAAAGACAAAGAGGGAATTCCAAAGAAAATATGACATGGAAGTGGGTGAGAAGGGTGTGTCTGTTGACTACAAACTAAAGCAAACAGTGTTGAAACTAGAACAGAGGAATTCTACAGACAGTTTCGCACATGGTAAGGTGGAAATTCTGTAGAAAATGTAGCCTGATATTCTAATCCATTCAAAACCAACCAACCATCTCTAACTGAAGCATTCCCAGATAGCACAGTACACTATTTAAGTCAGCACAGTCAAATGTCAAACTCTACACAGGCACAAAAAGAGGAGAAGAGGTATTTGGAGTGGGCTTCTAGTCCGACTCAGGAGACATGGACACCATCCACCGCTTCAGAATATATTACTTGCTAATGTTCAGTCCCTGGACAAGAAAGTAGATGAGCTCAGGGTGAGGATCTCCTTCCAGAGAGACATAAAGTACTTGTAACATACTCTGTTTCAGGAATCATAGCTCTCTCCAGATATACTGTCCCGGTCCATACAGCCAGCTGGGTTCTCAGTACATTGCGCAGACAGGAATAAAGAATTCTCCGGAAAGAAGAACGGCAGTGGTGTATGTTTCATGATTAACTACTCATGGTGTGATTGTGATAACATACAGTGACTCAAGTCCTTTTTTTAACCCGACCTAGAATACCTCACAATCAAATGTAGACCGTATTACCTCCCAAGAGAATTCTCTTCGGTTAAAGTCACAGTCGTGTATATTCCCCCTCAAGCCGATACCACGACTGCCCTCAAGGAACTACACTGGACTTTGTGCAAACTGGAAACCACATATCCTGAGGCCACATTTATTGTAGCTGGGGATATTAACTTCTCTAGGATAGGGGGCAGCATTTTCATTTTTGGATAAATAGCGTGCCCAATTTCAACTTCCTTCTACTCATCCCCAGAATATAAGATATGCATATTATTAGTAGATTTGGATAGAAAACTCTGAAGTGTCTATAACTTTTTGAATCATGTCTGTGAGTATCACAGAACTTATGTAGCAGGCAAAACCCCGGAGGACTAACCATTCAGATTTTCTTTTTTTGAGGTCAACGTCTGTTCAATGAGTTTTCATTGGGATACTAGATTTCTAATCAACCTGTTTGCAGTTCCTACCGCTTCCACTGGATGTCACCAGTCTTTGGAAATAGGTTGGGGTTATTCCTTTGTGCAATGAAGAAGAACGGCCATCTGGAATCAGTGTAACGTTATGTGTACAGTTTGAGAGTTGCGCAAGACTAGAAAAGTATCGTTAGTTTGTTGTCCTCCTGTATTGAAAACAGATAGACCCGTCTTCAATTTGATCGATTATTAACGTTTAAAAATACCTTAAGTTGTATTACAAAAGTAGTTTGAAATGTTTTGGCAAAGTTTAGAGGTAATTTTTGAGATATTTTGTAGTGACGTTGCGCAAATTGGAAGCTGTTTTTTTCTGGATCAAACGCGCCAAATAAATGGACATTTTGGACATATATGGACGGAATTAATCGAACAAAAGGACCATGTGTGATGTTTATGGGACATATTGGAGTGCCAACAAAAGAAGCTCGTCAAAGGTAAGGCATGATTTATATTTTATTTCTGCGTTTTGTGTTGCGCCTGCAGGGTTGAAATATGCTACACTCTCTTTGTTTACTGTTGTGCTATCATCAGATAACAGCATCTTATGCTTTCTCCGAAAAGCCTTTTTGAAATCTGACATGTTGGCTGGATTCACAACGAGTGTAGCTTTACACAACGAGTGTAGCTTTTTTTCAACGAGTGTAGTGTCTTACATGTGTGATTTAATGAAAGTTTGATTTTATATAATTTTTTTAGAATTTGGCGCTCTACATTTTCCCTGGCTATTGGCCAAGTGGGACGCAAGCGTCCCGCCTATCCCAGAGAGGTTAACAAAACAAATTTGAGGAAAACGCTTCCGAAGTTCTATCAACACATTGCATGTAGTATTTGCGCATCACAAACTCTACCATTGTTACTCCCCTTTCCGGGATGGCTACAAGGCCCTCCCCCGCCCTCCCTTCAGCAAATCAGATCACAACTCCATCCTGCTCTTCCCTTGCTATAGGCAGAAACGCTTGTCTGACCAATTGGAATCAATGCTTCAAGATTGTTTTGATTACGGGGATTGGGATATGTTTCGGGTTGCCTCTGAGAATAACAGGTTGCCTCTGAGAATAACATTGACGAATACACGGACACGGTAGCTAAGTTCATCAGGAAGTGTATAGGGGATATTGTTCCCACTGTGAGTATTAAAACCTACCCAATCCAAAAAACGTGGATAGATAGCAGCATTCGTGCAAAACTGAAAGCGTGAACCACCGCATTTAACCACGGCAAAGTGACTGGGAATATGGTTTAATACAAATAGTGTAGTTATTCCCTCCATAAGACAATCAAACAGGCAAAACGTCAGTACAGAGACAAAGTGGAGTCGCAATTCAATGGCTCAGACACAAGATGTATTTGGCGGGGTCTACAGACAATCACGGATAACAAAGGGAAACCCAACCACGTCTTGCTCCTGGACAAGCTAAAAGACCTTCTTCCCGCTTTGAGGATAACACAGTGCCAGCGACGCGGCCCGCTCCCAAGTACTGTGGGCTCTCGTTCTCCATGGCCCGACGTGAGTAAAACATTTAAGCGTGTTAACCCTCGCAAGGCTGCCGGCCCAGATGACATCACTAGCTGTGTCCTCAGAGCATGCGCAGACCAGCTGGCTGGAGTGTTTACGGATATTTTCAATCTCTCCCTATCCCAATATGCTGTCCACATTTGCTTCAAGATGTCCACCATTGTTACTGTACCCAATAAAGCAAAGGTAACTGAAGTAAATGACTATCGCCCCGTAGCACTCAATTCTGTCATCATGACGTGCTTTGGGAGGCAAGTTAAGGATCATATCACCTCCACCTTACCTGTCACCCTAGGCCCACTTCAATTTGCATACCGCCCCAAAAGATCCACAGACGACGCGGTCTTCCCAACGTACACTGCCTGCCCTCCAGGACACCTACATCACGATGTCACAGGAAGGCCAAAAAGATTAGCAGGGACATCAACCACCAGAGCCATGGCCTGTTCACCCTGCTGTCATCCAGAAGGCGAGGTCAGTACAGGTGCATCAAACCTGGGACCGAGAGACTGAAAAACAGCTTCTATCTCAAGGCCATCAGACTAGCCATCACTAGCCGGCTACCACCCGGTTACTCAACCCTGCACCTTAGAGGCTGCTGCCCTATGTACATAGACATGGAATCACTGGTCACTTTAATAATGGAACACTAGTCACTTTAATAATGTTTACATACTGCTTTATTAATTTATTATGTATATACTGTATTCTAGTCAATGTCACAAAGGACATTGCCCGTCCTAATGATTATATTTTTCTTAATTCCATTCTTTTAGATTTGTGTTTATTGTTAGATACTACTGCACTGTTGGAAAACAAGCATTTTGCTACAGCCACAATAACATCTGCTAATATGTGTATGTTACCAAAAACATTTGATTTGATTTCATAGTCACAGCAAGAAAAATCATAAGTAGTAATTCGAAATGTAAAAGTCAGAGATGATGAATAGGAACAAAGCTGTCTGAGGGACAGACATTAATATATCAAGAGTGGTAGATACCTTTCAGTGACCATTTGTAGCCTGCCATCAGATATAATGTGTCACCTACTTCTGTTCCTAACACTACAAATATTGGACAACGGGAATGTCAAGACATTCAAACAAAGAGGGAAATGCTAAACTATGAACATGTAAATACGCAGAATATGAAAACGTTTTTTCCAAGCAATGTGCAGCTCTCTTGACATTGGCTTTACAGAAATGGTCACACTTGGCAATTACATTGACACCTCTAGAATAGAGCAATAACATTTGCAACCTGCTTTACAGTACATACAGTGCCTTCGGAAAGTATGCTGATACCTTGACATTTTCCATATTTTGCTATGTTACAGCCTTATTCTAAAAGTGTTTAAATTGTCCCCCCCCCCCCGCAATCAATCTACACACAATACCACACAATGACACACAAAAACAGAGTTTACATTATTTCTTTCAAAAAATAAAAAACTGAAATATCACATTTACATAACTATTCAGACCGTTTACTCAGTACTTTTTTGAGGCACCGTTGGCATCGATTACAGCCTCAAGTCTTCTTGGATATTACGCTACAAGCTTGGCACACCTGTATTTGGGAAATTGTTACCATTCTTCTCTGCAGATCCTCTCAAGCTCTGTCAGGTTGGATGGGGAGCATCACTGCACAGCTATTTTCAGGACTCTCCAGAGATGTTTGATCGGGTTCATGTCTGGGCTCTGCCTGGGCAACTCAAGGACATTCAGAGACTTGTCCCGAAGCCAGTCCTGCATTGTCTTGGCTGTGTGCTTAGGGTCGTTGTCCTGTTGGAAGGTGAACCTTCTCTCAGTCTGACGTCCTGAGCGCTCTGGAGCAGGTTTTCATCAAAGATTTCTCTGTACTTTGCCTGGTTCATCTTTACCTCGATCCTGACTAGTCACCCAGAGACTCTTAAATCTGTGGCCTCGCCCAGTAACAACCCCTAGCAAATTCCATCCAGGGAATTCCACCTTTTGAAATAGCTATCCACTCATAGGGGAAGTATCTGCTTCTGGTCAGGGGTCTGTAAGGACTGAATGGTTGCACAGTGGATTGGATGCACACACACATACACACTCAATGTAGGTTATATCAACAAAAAATAACAGCTAAACATTGAAATTGATCAAATGGTGTGAATATGTATTGTTCCTTCCTCCTTCTCCAAGATGATGAATGACCTTTCACCAATCGTCTTGACCTCAGGATTTGAGATCAGTGAGGCTATAGATTAAAATGACAAATCAGAGCAAGATTACTGAATGTAAGTACATTATTTACCTTCAGAGGTGAATGTATCAAACCAGTTGCCGTGATAAGTTTTTTGTTGTTGTGAACTCTCCTCAAACAATACCATGGTCTTTTTTCCGCTGTAATAGCTACTGTAAATTGGACAGTGCAGTTAGATTAACAAGAATTTAAGCTTCCTGCCCACATAAAACATGTCTATGTCCTGGAAAGTTTGTTTTTACTTACAACAGTCATGCTATTCACATTAGCGCACGTTAGTTATACCGTCCCGGTAAAGACACCGATCCCGTAGAGGATATGGAACCGCTATCAGGTGTGCTGTTTAGAAGGGTGTTTCCCTGCAAATTACATTTTGAGTTATGCACCCAATGCATATGGGTCAGGTAAATTTCTCAAATGGCCGGTAAATGAAAATATTCCCGGTCATGTTGTCCGTACGTACATACCCCAAACAGAAGCACCCACCTACATGTACAGATTACCTCAACTATCCTGTACCCCTGCACACTGACTCGGTACCGGTGCCCCCTGTATATAGCCTCGTTATTGTTACTTTTTATTATTACTTATTATTTTAGCCTACTTGGTAATATTTTCTTCTTCTTGAACTGCACTGTTGGTTAATTAACTTCATCGGGACAGGGGGCAGCGTTTCCACTTTGAACAAATTGCGTGCCCAAACGGAATTTCCTCCTACTCTGCCCCAGAATGTAATACATGCATATTATTATTACTATTGTATAGAAAACACTCTGATGTTTCTAAAACTGTTTGAATTATGTCTGTAAGTATAACAGAACTCATTTGGCAGACAAAAACCTGAGAAGATTTCCAAACAGGAAGTCAGAACTCGATTTTCAAAACAGTGCCCAATGATACCCATTATAGTTATGGATGAGCAAACACTTCCTAGGGCTTCCACTAGATGTCACCGTCTTTAGATTTTGGTTATATGATTCTACTATAAAGGAGGGGCTCATAGGAGCTATTTTACTGAGTGGTCTTCAGAAATTCTCAGTCCCATTTTGCGCGCGAGCGAGAGAGTGCTCTCGTTCCAATGCTCTTTCTTCAGACAATGAAATTCTCCGGTTGGATCCTTATTGATGATTAATGTAAAACACATCCCAAATATGGATTGCATACATCATTTGACTTGTTTCTACGACCTGTAACGGAACTTTTTGAGTTTTTGTCTGGAGGGATTGCTCGTGCGTCATGAAAATGGATTCCTGGGCTGAACATGCTAACAACAAGTGGCTAAATGATGGGCTTTATGGAACTTTTCAGTCATTTATTGTCGAACTGGGAATCCTGGGAGTGCCTTCTGATGAAGTTATTCGAAGGTAAGTGCATATTTATAGTGTTTTTGTAGCTTTTGTTGACACCAAAATGGCGACTATTTCTTTGGCTGGATTGTGCTCTGAGCGCCGTTCTCAGATTATTCTTTTTCCGTAAAGTTTATTTTGAAATCTGACACAGCGGTTGCATAGAGGATAAGTTTATCTTTAATTATGTGAATAACACTTGCATCTTTTATCAATGTTTATTATGAGTATTTCTGCAAAATCACCGGATGTTTTGGAATCAAAACATTACTGCACGTAACGCGCCAATGTAAACTGAGATTTTTAAAATATACACTGCTCAAAAAAATAAAGGGAACACTTAAACAACACAATGTAACTCCAAGTCAATCACACTTCTGTGAAATCAAACTGTCCACTTAGGAAGCAACACTGATTGACAATAAATTTCACATGCTGTTGTGCAAATGGAATAGACAAAAGGTGGAAATTATAGGCAATTAGCAAGACACCCCCAAAAAAGGAGTGATTCTGCAGGTGGTGACCACAGACCACTTCTCAGTTCCTATGCTTCCTGGCTGATGTTTTGGTCACTTTTGAATGCTGGCGGTGCTCTCACTCTAGTGGTAGCATGAGACGGAGTCTACAACCCACACAAGTGGCTCAGGTAGTGCAGTTCATCCAGGATGGCACATCAATGCGAGCTGTGGCAAAAAGGTTTGCTGTGTCTGTCAGCGTAGTGTCCAGAGCATGGAGGCGCTACCAGGAGACAGGCCAGTACATCAGGAGACGTGGAGGAGGCCGTAGGAGGGCAACAACCCAGCAGCAGGACCGCTACCTCCGCCTTTGTGCAAGGAGGTGCACTGCCAGAGCCCTGCAAAATGTCCTCCAGCAGGCCACAAATGTGCATGTGTCTGCTCAAACGGTCAGAAACAGACTCCATGAGGGTGGTATGAGGGCTATTCCATTTGCACAACAGCATGTGAAATTTATTGTCAATCAGTGTTGCTTCCTAAGTGGACAGTTTGATTTCACAGAAGTGTGATTGACTTGGAGTTACATTGTGTTGTTTAAGTGTTCCCTTTATTTTTTTGAGCAGTGTATATATATGCACATTATCGAACAAAACATAAATGTATTGTGTAACATGATGTTATATGACTCATCTGATGAAGATGTTCAAAGGTTAGTGATTAATTTTATCTCTATTTGTGGGTTTTGTGAAAGCTACCTTTGCTGTGAAAAAATGTCTGTGCTTTTTTGGATTTGGTGGTGAGCTAACATAAATATATGTTGTGTTTTCGCTGTAAAACATTTAAAAAATCGGACATGTTGGCTGGATTCACAAGATGTTTATCTTTCATTTGCTGTATTGGACTTGTTAATGTGTGAAAGTTAAATATTTCTAAAAAATATTTTTGAATTTCCCGCGCTGCCTTTTCAGTGGAATGTGGGGGGGGGGTTCCGCTAGCGGAACGTGTGTCCTAGACAGGTTTTAAGGGCTTGTAGTAAGCATTTCACGGTAAAGTCTACACTTGTTGTATTCGGCGCATGTGGCAAATAAAGTTTGATTTGATTACAGGCAACATCCGCACTGAGATGTCACTGAGAATACCAGGACAGCTGGCAAGTGTCTTCACTGACATTTTCACTGACACCTATCCCTGACCAGGTCTGTAATACTAAACTGTTTGAAGCATACCACCATAGTCTCCGTGCTCAAGAATGGAAAGGTAACCTGCCTAAATGACTATCGACCCATAGCGCTCACATCTATAACCATGAAATGCTTTGAGGCTGGTCATGGCTCACATCAACACCCTCATCCCAGACACTCCAACAGATCCACAGATGACGCAATCTCTCCCTCAATGTCAGCAAGATAAAGGACGACAGGAATTGATGGAGCTGTAGTGGAGCAGGTCGAGAGCTTCGAGTTCCTCGATTTCCACATCCCTAAGGAATGAACATGGTCCACACACACCCACACACTTGTGAAGAGGGCACGACAGTGCCTTTTTTTCTCCCTCACGAGGCTGAAAAGATTTGGCATGGGCCCTCAGATCCTCAAAAGTTCTACAACTGCACCATTGAGAGCATCACTGCTTGGTACGGCAACTGCAAGGCACCCGACCACAAGGTCCTATAGAGGGTGGTGAGTACAGCCAGGGTTGCCATGTCCATGGTTTTCCCGGAAAATTGGGCTACTTTGAAAACGATGTAGCGGTTGAAAATGTATTGGTTGCTGGTTGCAGGTTTTTGGGCTATTTCTAATTTGACTGCGGCCGCCATGGCAGTTCTCTTAAAAAATATATATTTCACTGTGACCTGCTGCTGACTGTGGGGAGGGCCAGAGGGGTGTGTGTGTGTGAGTGAGAGAGAGCGCTACAGCAATTGGCTGAGTCAAGTGAGGGAGAGGAGAGAGCAGCACATGCACACATCATTACATTTATTTACCATATGTAGGTCGGCTATTCAGATTGTCATTATGGAGACACCTATTTCCAACCCTTTTCCATAAAACATATTTACACGCTAGAACTGATGCACACGAGAAATAATGGAGACAAGCACTGGAAAACGACTTTGGACATAGTAGAGCGCATTACATAAATTGGTTTGAACTGCGTTATAATGTTGACTGCTTAAAGAAAGGTATCAAGCAAAGTATTTTGGGTCTTGGGGGCTGCCCGAGTGGAAATTTGAAATGGAAGTTCTAGATCTCCCTCGCATGGTTCTTTTTATGGGGTAAAAGTCCTCAATGAAACTGACGTTAAATGTGGAGAATTATACATTTGCCTCTGTTGGCCATCAAGTAGTCTATTACTTGATGGCCATTGTACTCTATGCCATTGTAGGCTACCATTTGATACAATAAATATGTTGAAATGACGATATCACCGGAGTCATTGCAAATCAATGTGTAGCCTACCTGGAGCTGGCAAACCAATTTCATAAATAGCCTATAACTTCATTTTATTGTTGTTGTAGCCTTGTGTTATTATGCAATTATTAATGGACATGTTTAGTTAATTAAATTAGAAGTTATCAAAGCTCTATCGCAATTGCCGATCAGTTGTTAAAACGCATTAGATTGACGATAACAGTAGAGGGATTAGGCTATAGCCTAAAAACAACTGGCTGTTGTTCACAAGCATATTCAGTTCCTATACATATTATTAATATTTAATTCAGTGATTGAAATGATGACCCCATCCTCAGTAGTCTATTCCAGCAGGCTATTGGGAAACAAGCACTTCTTACCTCGATAATCGCCTCGCTATTAATGTTGAATAAACTAGTCTTAATTTGAACTAAGCAAGCTGCTAAATCGTTCAGTTTACATCTTGTCTAGGCTACTGTAGACTATCTGAAATGAGATGTAGGCCTGTCAGGGACAAGGCTACCTGCATTTATCCAAGCAAATCATTGCAAAGTGGAATTACAATCATAAATACAGATTTTAGTCTGTAGTCTGTTAGGCTATTGCAATGACAAGTCAAGCTTGCAAATAGGCCATTTATAACGGTTTGTAGTCTTAATGTCACGTTCCTGACCAGTTTTCTGTTGTTTTTGTATGTGTTTAGTTGGTCAGGGCGTGAGTTGGGTTGGGCATTCTATGTTTTGTGTTTCTATGTTGGGTTTAGGTGTTGCCTGATATGGTTCTCAATTAGAGGCAGGTGTTTGACGTTTCCTCTGATTGAGAACCATATTAAGGTAGGCTGTTCTCACTGTTTGTTTGTGGGTGATTGTTCCTGTGTCAGTGTTGGTGCTACACGGGACTGTGACGGTTAGTTTGTTTTGTCATTTTGTATAGTGTCTTGTTTTGTTTGATTAAATTCATTATGTACTCATCACCCGCTGCGCCTTGGTCCGCTCATTCACCACAAGACGACCGTTACAGAATCACCCACCTAACCCGGACCAAGCAGCGTGGCAACGGGCAGCAGCGACAGCAGCAGTGGTACAAGGAGGAATGGACATGGGAGGAGATTCTGGACGGAGAAGGACCCTGGGCAGAGCCAGAGGAGTGTCGCCGCCCCAAAGCGGAGCTGGAGGCATCTAAAGCGGAGAGGCGGCATTATGAGGCGCTAGCAAGGCAGAGCGGCTGGAAGCCCGAGAGGCTCACCCAAAAATGTATTGGGGGGGGGGCTAAAGGGAAGTGTGGCGAAGTCAGGTAGGAGACCTGCGCCAACTTCCCGGGCTTACCGTGGAGAGCGAGAGTACGGGCAGACACCGTGTTGTGCGGAAGAGCGCACGGAGTCTCCTGTACGTGTGCTTAGCCCGGTGCGGGTTATTCCACCTCCCCGCACTAGCCGGGCTAGAGTGAGCATTGAGCCAAGTGCCATGAAGCCGGCTCAACATATCTGGCCTCCAGTACGTCTCCTCGGGCCGGTGTACATGGCACCAGCCTTACGCATGGTGTCCCCGGTTCGCCTACACAGCCCAGTGCGGGTTATTCCACCTCCCCGCATTGGTCGGGCTACGGGGAGCATGCAACCAGGTAAGGTTGGTCAGGCTCAGTGCTCAAGGGAGCCAGTACGCCTGCACGGTCCGGTATATCCGGCGCCACCTTCCCGCCCCAGCCCAGTACCTCCAGTTCCAGCACCCCGCACTCGCCTTATGGTGCGTGGCCCCAGCCCAGTACCTCCAGTTCCGGCACCACGCACCAAGCCTCCTGTGCGTCTCCAGAGCCCTGTACGCACTGTTCCTTCTCCCCGCACTCGCCCTGAGGTGCGTGCCCTCAGCCCGGTACCTCCAGTTCCGGTACCACGCACCAGGCCTATAGTGCGCCTCGAGAGTCCAGTGTGCCCTGTTCCTGTTCCCCGCACTAGCCTTGAGGTGCGTGTCTCCAGTCCGGTACCACCAGTTCCGGCACCACGCACCAGGCCTACTGTGCGCCTCAGCAGGTCAGAGTCGGCCGTCTGCCCAACGCCGGCTGCACTGCTCGTCTGCCCAGCGCCGTCTGAGCTGCCTGCACTGCTCGTCTGCCCAGCGCCGTCTGAGCTGCCTGCACTGCTCGTCTGCCCAGCGCCGTCTGAGCTGCCTGCACTGCTCGTCTGCCCAGCGCCGTCTGAGCTGCCTGCCTGCCCAGCACCATCTGAGCCATCCGTCTGCCCAGCGCCATCTGAGCCATCCGTCTGCCCAGCGCCATCTGAGCCATCCGTCTGCCCAGCGCCATCTGAGCCATCCGTCTGCCCAGCGCCATCTGAGCCATCCGTCTGCCCAGCGCCATCTGAGCCATCCGTCTGCCCAGCGCCATCTGAGCCATCCGTCTGCCCAGCGCCATCTGAGCCATCCGTCTGTCACGAGCCTTCAGAGCCGCCCGTCTGTCCCGAGCCGCTAGAGCCGTCCGTCAGTCAGGAGCCGCTAGAGCCGTCCGTCAGTCAGGAGCTGCCAGAGCCGCCAGCCAGTCAGGAGCTGCCAGAGCCGCCAGCCAGTCAGGAGCTGCCAGAGCCGCCATCCTGTCAGGAGCTGCCAGAGCCGCCAGCCAGTCAGGAGCTGCCAGAGCCGCCAGCCAGTCAGGAGCTGCCAGAGCCGCCAGCCAGTCAGGAGCTGCCAGAGCCGCCAGCCAGTCAGGAGCTGCCAGAGCCGCCAGCCAGTCAGGAGCTGTCAGAGCTGCCCTACAGTCATGAGCTGCCCTCCAGTCATGAGCTGCCCTCCAGTCATGAGCTGCCCTCCAGTCATGAGCTGCCCTCCAGTCATTAGCTGCCCTCCAGTCATGAGCTGCCCTCCAGTCATGAGCTGTCCTTCAGTCCGGAGTTGCCCCTCTGTCCTGAGCTACCCCTCTGTCCTGAGCTACCTCTTTGTCCTGAGCTACCTCTCTGTCCTGAGTTGTCTATATTTAGGAGGGGCCTTGGTGAAGGTTCCTGGACCATGGTCGGGGGCGAGGGTCGCCACTCAAGGGACGCTAAGGAGGGGGACAAAGACAATGGTGGAGTGGTGTCCTCGTCCTGCGCCGGAGCCGCCACCGCGGACAGATGCCCACCCAGACCCTCCCCTTGAGTTTTAGGGGTGCGCCCGGAGTTCGCACCTTGAGGGGGGGGTTCTGTCACGTTCCTGACCAGTTTTCTGTTGTTTTTGTATGTGTTTAGTTGGTCAGGGCGTGAGTTGGGGTGGGCATTCTATGTTTTGTGTTTCTATGTTGGGTTTAGGTGTTGCCTGATATGGTTCTCAATTAGAGGCAGGTGTTTGACGTTTCCTCTGATTGAGAACCATATTAAGGTAGGCTGTTCTCACTGTTTGTTTGTGGGTGATTGTTCCTGTGTCAGTGTTGGTGCTACATGGGACTGTGACGGTTAGTTTGTTTTGTCATTTTGTATAGTGTCTTGTTTTGTTTGATTTAAATACATTATGTACTTATCACCCGCTGCGCCTTGGTCCGCTCATTCACCACAAGACGACCGTTACACTTAACATCTGGCACATAATAATGGCTCAATTGCCAGAATATAGCCTAACATTTTTTTATTTTTTTTAATTCGTCCAAGTGTGTCTTGCTCAGAGATCTGTCCAACTTTCATCACTCAACTCTACCGTTGGATTTATCTATAGTTATGAATCTACTGCAAAAGGGATTTATTTACAATTATAAACCTGGTTCGATCCCTCAATGCTGATTGGCTGATAGCCGTGGTATATCAGACCATATACCACGGGTATGACAAAGTTACCTTTTACTGTTCTAATTACGTTGATAACCAGTTTATAATAGCAATAAGGCACCCTGGGGGTTTGTGGTATATGGCCAATATACAACAGCTAACGGCTTTATCCAGGCACTCCGCGTTGCGTTAGGCTTAAGAACAGCCCTTAGCTGTGGTATATTGGCCATATCCCATTGTGCCTTATTGCTTAATCATAGCAGTCAAACGAGTTAAACGACATCCATTGATGGAAAATGATCTGGCGAGTTTTGTAAGGGCGAATAATCTTTTCTCTTGTGGCATATTTATAATTATTTTATTACGTCATGTCACACTCAAAAAAAATATTATTTTGAGGAAACCGAATTTTGCATCTGTCATTACAAGTTACTACAATATTGTAAAAAGTGTTTATTGTAAAAGTATGGCAACTCCTCTTGATGGGGAAAAAACTTTGGGCTAGTTGTCAGGCCTTTTAGGTGGGTTTTGAGTTGTCATTGGTCAGGAAACGTTAGCTTGATCTGGCACCCTTGAGTACTAGCCAGTTAATCACAGTGTCCGAGCTCACTGCTATCCGGGACCTCTATACCAGGCGGTGTCAGAGGAAGGCCACAAAAATTGTCAAAGACTCCAACCACCCAAGACATAGACTGTTCTCTCTACTATCGCATGGCAATTGGTACCAGTCTGGAACCAACAGGACCCTGAACAGCTTCTACCCCAAAGCCGTAAGACTGCTTAACAAGCCTGCTTAATAGCTAATCAAATCGGCCACCCAGACTACCTGCATTGTCCGTTTTTGCACTAACTCTCTTGCACTGATTCTATGCCCATGCACACTTACACTGACACCCCAACACACACAATACATATGCCCACAAACACATAACATGTGCACACATGCATACTGACGGCACACACACACTTTCACATGCTGCTGCTACTGTCTTATCTATCTTGTTGCCTAGTCACTTTACACCTGTGTACATACCTATATCAATTACCTTGTACCCATGCACATGGACTCGGTACTGGTACTGGTACTAGCTTCTCCAGCTATATCTCGCCACTCCACTGACTTTCATGTCATATGAAAGGGGCTTATGGTATGGGGAGAGGAAGAGAGGAAACGCCGACCAAAATGACAATCCCGGGGATCAAGAGCGGACCGGTCACCTCTGAGGCACGGGGACCCGACGTCATTCCCACTGACGACAAAAATAAAAAATAAACAGTCCCTGATGCTTCCCTTAGGTGAGGTGTTATTCTGTGACGATGTACACTGAGAGTCGGGAAGCAAGTTCAGGGAGTGAATAATTTAATCAATAAACGCAACATAAATACAAAAATAAGAAACACAAACAACACAGACATAACACTGGAACAGAAACAATAACGCCTGGGGAAGCAACCAAAGGGAGTGACATATATAGGGAAGGTAATCAGGGAGGTGATGGAGTCCAGGTGAGTCTGATGACATACAGGTGCGCGTAACGATGGTGACAGGTGTGCACCATATCGGGTAGCCTGGTGACCTAGAGGCCGGAGAGGGAGCACATGTGACAAAACTGGATGGTTTGAGCCTTGAATACTGATTGGCTGACAGCCGTGGTATATCAGATGGGTATACCACGGGTATGACAAAACATATATTTCTGCTACTCTAATTAAGTTGGTAACCAGTTTATAATAGCAATAAGGCACCTCGGGTTTGTGGTATATGGCCAATATACCACGGCTAAGGCTATATCCAGGCATTCCACGTTGCGTCTTTGTCACGACTCCTACCGAAGGTGGCTCCCCTTCCTGTTCTGGTGGCGCTCGGCGGTCGTCGTCACCGGCCTACTAGCTGCTACTGACTTTTTCCTCCCCCTCCTTATTTGTTTAGTGGTTACACCTGTTAGGGTGATTAGTGGGGCTTTATTACCCAGCTGGATGTGCGGGATTGTTTTGTGTACAGGTTGTACATGCTTGTGTGTCACGGATAGTGTACGTTGTCTTTTGGATTATTTTGTTCTCATTAATGTGTTGGAGCATTTACTTGGAGTGGCGTCGTGTTCACCTATGTGTGATTAAATTAGTACGCTACTCTGAACTCTCTGTCTCCTGCGTCTGACTCCTTCCTCCACTACACCCCGGGCATTACAGTCTTACATAAGAACAACCCTTAGTCGTGGTATATTGGTCATCTAACACACCCCCTCGGGCCTTATTGCTTACATATACTGTATGTACAGCACCAGGGTGGCTGCTGAAAACCGTGTTGCCTTAGAACAAAACAGGTTTTCTATTTGTCCTTTCGCTTTTACTTTACTTTTAATAAAACTTCAGGTCGAGAGTTATGAATGGAACCGGTTTCTAGTGATAGCAAGATTAGGGGATAGAATAGACAAATGAAAAAGCTTTTTCAGTCACTGATAATGCAATAGCATATGGGTTGTTCCACCAATTAGTGCCTTCAGAAAGTATTCATACCCCTTGATTTATTCCACGTTTTGTGTTCCAGCCTGAATTTTTTTTTTTTTTTACTGGCCTACACACAATACCCCATAATGTCTTAAGTGGAATTATGTTTTTCGAAATGTTTACAAATGTATTAAAAATGATACGCTGAACTGACTTGGGTCAATAAGTATTCAACCCCTTTGTTATGGCAAGCCTAAATAATGCCAAATAATGTAACAGGGTTGACCGTTTTTCTTCGAGAGAAGGCATTGTACGCCTGATAGTTGTGCTGGTGGTTTCATGCTGACATGGGAATAGATGCGATTCCACTTACTCCAGGTATGCTGAGGTTTTTGTGTGTGCTACTATCTGATCTAGGAATCTCTTGGATGACCTGCTTCACTATGTAGGCTATGTCTTTACCTTTTCTACTCCATATGAAGCCTGATTATGCATGATACACAGACCCTGTATTAGATGAGTGGAATGTACAGAAAACCACAGACCACTATGACATGAATTCACATTTGAGTTTCTAGAAGCATGCTAAAGTGTATGCTTGTGTAGTGATTCGTAAGACGTATGCTATATGCACCATGTACTGTACAGTATGTACCTTTTAACACTTCATGCCGTGGTTTATTATCATATGATATTGTATTATAATGTCTGTATGTGTGCTCTTTGGCTTCAGTCAATGTATAACTCGACTTTCACTCCATTATGATGTGGATCTGCTATCCAGGGTGACGGCGCCAGAAGATGGAGCTCACTGACAATGTGATATTTCTGATTTCATTTCTCCTCTCTCAATGAAGCCTGCACAGTCCAGAGTGGCCTTATACAATGATTAATAAACAAAATGATTATTCAAAACGCCATTGAAGTTCCTTCTGACTGGGGGAAGTGGATGAACTGTGTGGGTTACCTTTTCTGTAGCTGAACACAGCTCTGGTTGACAGTCTTGCAAAAGGTTATTTTATACACTGTTGTTGTAAAGAGGATAACAGCATATATTCATGAAAAATTACTTTTATTCTTAAGAGTAAGAAAAATTTAACTTCTTGTCTTCGATGATACAAAACAATTGCTTATTTCTACACTACCAGTCAAAAGTTTGGACAAGTTACTCATTCAAGTGTTTTTCTTTATTTTTTCTATTTTCTACATTGTAGAATAAGTGAAAACATCAAAACTATGAAATTACACATATGGAATCATGTAGTCACGAAAAAAAAGTGTTAAATCAAAATATATTTTAGATTCTTCAAAGTAGCCACCCTTTGCCTTGATGACAGCTTTGCACACTTGTTATTATCTCAACCAGCTTCATGAGGTAGTCACTTGGAAAGCATTTAAATTAACAGGTGTGCCTTCTTAAAAGTTAATTTGTGGAATTTCTTTCCTTAATGCGTTTGAGCCAATCAGTTGTGTTGTGACAAGGTAGGGGTGGTATACAGAAGATAGCCCTATTTGGTAAAATACCAAGTCTATATTATGGAAAGAACAGCTCAGATAAGCAGAGAAATGACAGTCCATCATTCCTTTAAGACATGAAGGTCAGTCAATACGGAACATTTCAAGAACTTCAAGAAATTTCAAGAAAGTTCCTTCAAGCGCAGTCAGTCGCGAAAACCATCAAGCGCTATGATGAAACTGGCTCTTATGAGGACCGTCACAGGAAAGGAAGACCCAGAGTTACCTCTGCTGCAGAGAATAAGTTCATTAGAGTTAACTTCACCTTAGATTGCAGCCCAAATAAATTCTTTAGAGTTCAAGTAACAGAGACATCTCAACATCAACAGTTCAGAGGAGACTGCGTGAATCAGGCCTTCATAGTCAAATTGCTGCAAAGAAACCACTACAAAAGGACACCAATAATAAGAAGAGACTTGCTAGGGCCAAGAAACACGAGCAATGGACATTAGACTGGTGGAAATCTGTCCTTTGGTCTGATGAGTCCAAATATGAGATGTTTGGTTCCATCCGCCATGTCTTTGTGAGACGTAGAGTTGGTGAACGGATGATCTATGCATGTGTAGTTCCCATCATGAAGCATGGAGGAGGATGTGTGGGGGTGCTTTGCTGGTGACACTGATTTTTTTTTAGATACGCCATCCCATCTGGTTTGCGCTTAATGGGTCTATCATTTGTTTATCAACAGAACAATGACACCTCACACCTCCAGGCTGTGTAAGGGCTATTTGACCAAGAAGGAGCGCAATGCTGCATCAGATGACCTGGCCTCCACAATCACCCAACCTCAATCCAATTGAGAAGGTTTGGGTTGAGTTGGACCGCAGAGTGAAGGAAAAGCAACCAACAAGTGCTCAGCATATGTGGGAAATCCTTCAAGACTGTTGGAAAAACATTCCAGGTGAAGCTAGTTGTGAGAATGCCAAGAGTGTGCAAAGCTGTCAAAGGCTAAGGGTGGCTACTTTGAAGAATCTTAAATCTAAATTATATTTTGATTTGTCTAACACTTTTTTGGTTACTACATGATTCCATATGTGTTATTTCATAGTGTTGATGTCTTCACTATTATTCTACAATGTAGAAAATAGTAAAAATTAAGGAAAACCCTGGATGAGTAGGTGTGCCCAAACCTTTGACTGGTACTGTATGTACACAGTCAAATGTATGATATAGAGCTAAAGAAACAACTGATTTGCAAACAGGGATAAGTTTCCCAAAACAAAAAGGTTTCAAAACCATTCACCGATAGTTACTTGACTCCAGGTGCCTCTGTACACTGTCACCTAACCAGATGAGCAACATTGTAACATGATGTAGCATTAGAAGTGATACTACTTTCAAGATCATCCCTAAATCCTTACTCAACCTTAACACACTCCAAGGTTTCCTTCTTACCAGTGCAAGACAACTTTTGTTGTTAATATATATATATTGGTCTCACGTAGTGGGATATTGTGTCGTTTTGTTTTTAGGCACAGTACGTCCGGTACAGTTTCACTGGACTTTAGAATTCTTCCATTAGTTTATCCCACCTCCCAAATATACTCATCCCCCTCTCCATAAACATGTCAGACTTTTACAATGAAGGATGGAAGGGGAGTGACCAGAGTCAAATCAACTCCCAACTATTTCAGAAGCAGAGTCAAATCAACTCCCAACTATTTCACAACCTCTCAATAACCTACTTACGACTTTTTGTTAAACATCACATTCTCAAACTTGACTATCCTCCCTCCTTCAGTCTCTACCTCATTTTGTTCCCAAGTCTCCACTTCCCCATTCCTTTGCTCATAGCGGCAGATTCGCACCTTGCCCGTTGTGGGGAGTGGGCATGCGAGACCCTTTGGGGCCTCTTTGTAGAGAAGCTGTTTCATGACATCTTGACTGGGTTGAACCATGCCTGATGGAACCACCAATGCATTACCCTGGTCTATCTTTGGAAGGAGAGATGGTGAGTTCTTGACTTCAGGCTTTGGCAAGGCTGCATGCTCCCATCTTGCTGGGGAAGGTGACCGCTGTACGGGTTGTGGTTGCAGTGTCGTCTTGACCTCAGTCTTTGGCAAGACTGCATGCTCCCATCTTGCCGGGGAAGGTGACAGCTGTACGGGTTGTGGTTGCAGTGTCGTCTTGACCTCAGTCTTTGGCAAGACTGCATGCTCCCATTTTACCGGGGAAGGTGACCGCTGTACGGGTTGTGGTTGCAGTGTCGTCTTGACCTCAGTCTTTGGCAAGACTGCATGCTCCCATCTTGCCGGGGAAGGTGACCGCTGTACGGGTTGTGGTTGCAGTGTCGTCTTGACCTCAGTCTTTGGCAAGGCTGTGCACTCAGCTCTTGATAGCGGGGGAGCTTGAGGACGTGGCGAGGTGTCTTTTACCTCAGTGTGAGGAAAGGGTGTCGGAAGATGTTCTCTTTGTTGCTCCCCGGTGTTGCCACCTCCCCCTGCCCTTCGTATCTCTGGCATGATCCTGGCCATGGTGGCTCGCACTGTGGGGTCGCTCTGCACCATCCTACAGACAGCATTACAGTACTGCTGTCCTTGGAGACTGAGGATCTCATAGATCATAGCCGGACAGACACTGGGGGTGTGCAGCCTGACTCTGGCACAGAGTTCAGCAATGATTTTACCCATAGCCCACACGTCTGAACGCTGATCTCGTTGGCCCCGCCTCTGCAGGACCTCAGGGGAAGAGTAGGCCTCGTTGCCCATATCCACAGCAGAATTTAGGCCATTGCGGAAGAATTTGGCCAGTCCCATATCAATGATCACAGCTCGGTGAGTGTCATGCTCTACCTGGAAGAGATCATTTGAGAGGGGTGGAAAAATATTGTTTTATATCTAATCTAAGCATTTAGTGTGACAATGTCCTTTATTCCCAACAACAGATGAACAACTGCTTCTAAAGTCTTGCATCATTAATGAAGAACATTAAAACAACAACAAATATTTTAATGCCCGTCTCACCATGATGTTCTCAGGCTTGAGGTCCTGATGGACAATATCTTTACTGTGTAGGTGAAGTAGTCCTTCACACATGCCTGTGATGAGGGTAGCCTTTACAGATGGAGTTAACTGTGGGAGATCAAAGGCTTTCATAATCAACTGATGAGTTAACTTGCACTTTTTGCAAAAATGTTTGGAAGGCCCCCTGAAAATCCTGTAGGCTTAGATACTTATTTATGAAATATATTTAGAGTTTTTCTATGTGAACTTTCATCAACACCGTCGTATGCATGTTTGGTGGGAGTGGTGGGAACCATAGGCCTACCTGTATTTGAGATTTTTGTGATTTGAAGATGGTTGTCTCCAGTTCCTCTCCAAAGATGAACTCCATGGGGATGATCCACTTAGAGTCCTTGAGTGTTGGATTACCTAGAAGCTTCACTATGTTAGGATGAATTGCCTTACTGGAGTCCCAGGTCACAGAGAAAGTGTGAAAGAAAATGGTGAGAAAGGGTTATGAGGGCATTGGAGTCTACAGACAGCACAACTAATCACTTCTGTAGTGACCTTCATCAGCACCCTCATCATCACATTTATCCTAAATTAAAGCAAAATCCAAGAAGAGATCATCTTTTCCCCCTTTGTTTCCCCCTGGGCTCCCGAGTGGCGCGCGGTCTAAGCCAAGCATCTCTTCAACCTCAGGAGGCTGAAGAAATTAGGCTTGTCACCAAAAACACTCAAACATTTACAGATGCACAATCGAGAGCATCCTGTCGGGCTGTATCACCGCCTGATACGGCAACTGCTCCGCCCACAACTGTAAGGCTCTTCAGAGGGTAGTGAGGTCTGCACAACGCATCACCGGGGGCAAACTACCTGCCCTCCAGGACACCTACACCACCCGATGTCACAGGAAGGCCAAAAAGATCATCAAGGACAACAAGCACCCGGAGCCACTGCCTGTTCACACCGCTATCATCCATAAGGTAGTTGTTGTGAAATTGTTAGGTTAGATTACTTGTTAGATATTACTGCATGGTTGGAACTAGAAGCACAAGCATTTCGCTACACTCGCATTAACATCTGCATGTGACAAATAATATATATATTTTTTATAGACATGTTTGTTTGTGTGCGTATGTGTGAGTGTGTGTATCTGCAGGCCAGCAGAGGCAGAAGTATTATGACCTGATGAATGGCTCCTACACGGCCCAAACTGTGCCTACAGGAGGCCCTGACCGAGGGCTCATCACAACCATCATTTTCATGTAATATTTATGATTTACCTTTATGGTCCCTCATGCTTGAGACTCATTGCCTGCTTTTGTGTAATGTATCTATCTAATCCTTTCTTCTCATTGTTTCTGTGTAGTCTTCAGATATCAGGCGGAAGCTGTCCTCTGAGATAGCTGGCTTGGCAGCAGGGATGCTAGCACTTACCCCCGGATGCACCAGTCCCTGCTCTGTGCACACAAGCTTCAGTTAATTAACAGCATCTAGACACGCCCCCCTCCTCCATGGGGGAACCCTACGCGCCAAAGGCTCCTCTGCTTCCTCCCTGGGAAAAGGAATGCACTACACACCTCGCTCCTGGACTCACAGGACTCGGGCTACTCTGTTGCCAGGTCAGTCCGTCATGTCACCATACATGAAGTTCCCTCAGGAAATAAACGTTATTTGAATTGAAACACCCTACACCCTTTTGGGGTGACATTGAGTCGGAGGAGGATAATAATAAAAATATAACATGAGGTTATAAACATGCATAACAGTAGTCTAGAAAATCCGACCCTGGGCAAGTGACTAGGGTCTGATTTCAATGTCGGACTATTTTGGCATCTTTGATAAGGGATATTTTTTCCGGGTGGGTCCTCTTCAGACAGACAACTCTCCCATCAAATCACCAGGCAAACCAAAGTCTCTCCTTCCAGACTCACATTAAGCATCTCCAATCCAAAATTAAATCTAGAATCGGCTTCCTATTTCGCAACAAAGCATCCTTCACTCATGCTGCCAAACATACCCTCGTAAAACTGACTATCCTGCCGATCCTTGACTTCGGCGATGGCATTTACAAAATAGCCTCCAACACTCTACTCAGCAAATTGGATGCAGTCTATCATAGTGCCATCCGTTTTGTCACCAAAGCCCCATATACTACCCACCACTGTGACCTGTATACTCTCGTTGGCTGGCCCTCGCTTCACATTTGTTGCCAAACCCACTGGATCCAGGTCATCTATAAGTCTTTGCTAGGTAAAGCCCCGCCTTATCTCAGCTCACTGGTCACCATAGCAGCACGCGCTCCAGCAGGTATATTTCACTGGTCACCCCCAAAGCCAATTCCTCCGTTGGCCGCCTTTCCTTCCAGTTCTCTGCTGCCAATGACTGGATCGAATTGCAAAAATCACTGAAGCTAGAGACTCTAGATATCTCCCTCACTAACTTTAAGCACCAGCTGTCAGAGCAGCTTACAGATCACTGCACCTGTACATAGCCCATCTGTAAATAGCCCATCCAACTACCTCATCCCCATACTGTTATTTATTTATTTTTGCTCCTTTGCACCCCAGTATCTCTACTTGCACATCTATCACTCCAGTGTTTAATTGCTAAACTGTAATTATTTCACCACTATGACCACTATGACCAAGATACCACAGATGTGTTGAACAAAATTAAGGAATTGAACAATATAGGTACAGCTTCCTTTTTAGTCACCATGGATGTGGAGTCTCTATACACCACCATTGAGCATCAACAAGGTTTGGCAGCGATGCACCATTTCTTGAGTACCCGGCCTGAAACTGAGATGCCTCCTACAGAATTCATTGTATCACTGACTGAATGGACTCTTAATCATAACATCTTTATCTTCCAGGACCGTATTTTTAAACAGGTCAAAGGATGTGCCATGGGAGCTTGCTACAGCCCTTCCTACGCTGGTTTGTACTTGGGTAAATGGGAAAATTACTTCATTTTGGATCCTTCTAATAACCATTTCTTTGACCGGATTATATGGTGGGGACGCTATATTGATGATGTTTGCCTGTTTTGGTCCGGCTCAGAAGATGAACTTATTTCCTTCCACCAATACCTTAACAGCATTAACCCTAACATCAAACTAACTATGTGTCACGACTTCCGCCGAAGTTGGCTCCCCTGCCTGTTCGGGCGGTGCTCGGCGATCATCGTCACCGTCCTACTAGCCGCCACCGATCCTTTTTTCGTTTGTCTGTTTGTTTTGTCTTATTAGTTTCACCTGTGTTTCTGTTGTTTTCGTAAATGAGCTTCCCTATATTTAGTAGGTAGACCAGCACAACCCGGTGATTTCCTGGCGACAGGGGGCTCTTAAGGGGTGGTCAGAGGAGTGTTCAGGCAGGTGCATAGGTGTTGCCGTTGGTGCGACTACGGTGGAGAGTCCAGACCAGGTTTCCACCGTGCGCATTCCCTCTGAATATGCCGATTTGGCTATCGCCTTCAGTAAAAAGAAGGCGACCCAATTACCACCCCGTCGTAGAGGGGACTGCGCGATAAACCTCCTGGAGAACGCTGCACTTCCTAGGAGTCACGTGTATCCTTTGTCCCAGGAGGAGACAGTAGCTATGGAGACATATGTTACTGAATCACTGGGACAGGGATACATTCGGCCCTCCGCATCACCTGTCTCCTCAAGCTTCTTTTTTGTGAAGAAGAAAGATGGCGGTTTACGCCCGTGCATTGATTATCGAGGTCTAAATTCCATCCCAGTGGGGTTTAGTTACCCACTACCTCTCATCGCTACAGCGGTGGAATCATTTCACGGGGCGCGCTTCTTCACAAAATTGGACCTGAGGAGTGCGTATAATCTGGTGCGTATCCGGGGAGGAGATGAGTGGAAAACCGCATTTAGTACTACATCTGGCCATTATGAGTACCGCGTCATGCCATATGGGTTGAAAAATGCTCCAGCTGTCTTTCAATCCTTCGTAGATGAGATTCTCCGAGACCTGCTCGGACAGGGAGTGGTAGTGTACGTCGATGACATCTTGATCTACTCTGCCACACGCGCGGCGCATGTGTCTCTGGTGCGTAAGGTACTTGGGCAACTGCTGGAGCATGACCTGTATTGCAAGGCGGAGAAATGTGAGTTCTTCAAACAGGCCGTTTCCTTCCTGGGTTATCGTATTTCCACCTCCGGGGTGGTGATGGAGGATGACCGCGTTACAGCGGTGCGTAATTGGCCGACTCCGGCCACGGTGAAAGAGGTGCAGCGGTTTTTAGGGTTTGCCAATTACTACCGGAGGTTTATCCGGGGTTTTGGTCAGGTGGCTGCTCCCATTACCTCACTGCTGAAGGGAGGACCGGTGCGCTTGCGTTGGTCAGCAGAGGCGGACAGAGCTTTCAGTCGTCTGAAGGAGCTGTTCACCAATGCGCCCGTGTTGGCGCATCCGGACCCCTCTTTAGCGTTCATAGTGGAGGTGGACGCGTCCGAGGCGGGGGTCGGGGCCGTGCTGTCCCAGCGCTCGGGCGTACCACCCAAGCTCCGCCCTTGTGCCTTCTTTTCGAGGAAGCTCGGTCCGGCGGAGCGAAATTATGACGTGGGGGACTGGGAGTTGTTAGCTGTAGTCAAGGCTCTGAAGGTGTGGAGACATTGGCTTGAGGGGGCAAAACACCCTTTTCTCATCTGGACTGACCATCGTAATCTCGAGTACATCCGGGCAGCGAGGAGACTAAATCCGTGTCAGGCTAGATGGGTCATGTTTTTCACCCGGTTTCAGTTCACCATCTCGTACCGACCAGGCTCCCAAAACACCAAAGCCGACGCGCTGTCCCGCCTCTATGATACCGAGGAGCGGGCCGTTGAGCCAACTCCCATCATTCCACCTTCATGTCTCGTGGCACCGGTGGTATGGGAGGTGGACGCGGAGATAGAGAGCCTCACGGTTAGAGCGGGCCCCCCTAACTGTCCAGCGGGGGCTCAGTATGTGCCGGGGGGGGTCCGGGATAAGCTAATCCGTTGGGCTCATACTCTCCCCTCCTCGGGTCATCCTGGCATCGAGAGGACAGTGCGGAGTCTTAGAGGGAGATACTGGTGGCCCACATTGGCTAAGGACGTGAGATTTTATGTCTCCTCCTGCTCGGTGTGCGCTCAGAGCAAGGCTACTCGGCACTTGCCTAGAGGGAAGTTACAGCCCCTCCCCGTTCCACAACGGCCGTGGACACACTTATCGGTGGACTTTCTTACCGATCTTCCCCCGTCCCAGGGAAGTACTACGATCCTGGTCGTTGTGGATCGGTTTTCTAAGTCCTGCCGTCTCATCCCGTTGCCCGGTCTCCCTACGGCCCTGCAGACTGCGGAGGCCTTGTTTACCCATGTCTTCCGACACTATGGGGTGCCTGAGGACATCGTTTCTGATCGGGGCCCCCAATTCACATCCAGAGTTTGGAGGGCGTTTATGGAGAGACTGGGGGTCTCGGTCAGCTTGACCTCGGGTTTACACCCCGAGAGTAATGGGCAGGTGGAGCGCGTAAACCAGGATGTGGGCAGGTTTTTGCTGTCATATTGCCGGGACCGGCCTGGTGAGTGGGCGAGGTATGTTCCTTGGGCTGAGCTTGCTCAGAACTCCCTCCGCCACTCCTCAACGAACATGTCCCCGTTTGAGTGTGTGTTAGGTTACCAGCCGGTCCTGGCCCCATGGCATCAGAGCCAGACCGAGGCTCCTGCGGTAGAGGAATGGGTACAGCGCTCCAAGGACACCTGGAAAGCTGTCCAGGAATCGCTAAGGTTAGTGGGACAACGGCAGAAGAGGAGCGCTGACCAGCACCGCAGTGAGGCCCCCGTGCACCGCAGTGAGGCCCCCGTGTTCACACCGGGGGACAGGGTCTGGCTCTCGACCCGAAACCTGCCTCTCCGCCTGCCCTGTCGGAAGCTGGGGCCGCAGTGTGTGGGGCCGTTTAAAGTCCTGAGGAGAATAAACGAGGTGTGTTATAGGTTACAACTTCCTAGGTATTACCGTATTAACCCCTCGTTTCATGTGTCTCTCCTCAGGCCGGTGGTGGCTGGTCCCCTGCAAGAAGGTGAGGTGCCTGAGGTCCCTCCGCCCCCTCTGGACATAGAGGGGTCCCCGCGTACACAGTACGTGGTATTCTGGACTCGAGACGCCGGGTGAGGGGCCTACAGTACCTCGTGGACTGGGAGGGGTACGGTCCGGAGGAGAGATGCTGGGTTCCGGTGGGGGACATGTTGGATCCTTCTCTACTGAGAGACTTCCACCGCCTCCACCCGGATCGCCCGGCACCTCGCCCTCCGGGTCATCCTTCGAGGCCGGTGGCGGCGCACGTCAGGAGGAGGGTACTGTCACGATGCTCGGCGGTCGTCGTCACCTACCGTCCACCGATCCCTTTTTCGTTTGTCTGTTTGTTTTGTCTTATTAGTTTCACCTGTGTTTCTGTTGTTTTCGTAAATGAGCTTCCCTATATTTAGTAGGTAGACCCGCCCTTGTTTTGTGCGGGATTGTCTTTATGTTACGTGTGTGTGTTTTGGGTTATCAAGTTGTCCTCTGCGCCCTGGATGTTTGGGCTGATCATTTTTTGTGCATTACTAAAAGGAATATTTTTTCCAAGTGGATCTCTCTCTGCGTCTGATTCCTTCACCCACCTAGTCCCGCGTGACACTACATTCATTTTTTGGACCTCGACATTAGTAAAAATGACAAAGGTTGTTTGCACACATCAATCTTTAGGAAGCCTACAGATGGGAATACCATTCTGAGGGCAGACAGCTTTCACCCCAAAAGGCTAAAAGAGAATATTCCATATGGCCAATTCCAAAGAATCCGCAGAATTTGCGATCAGGAAACAGACTACAGTGTCAAATCTGCTGAATTGGAGAATCGCTTTTTGAATCGGGGCTACAGCGTTCAGGTCCTGAAAGATGCAGGTATAAGGGCTGGATTACTTGACAGAGAGAACTTGTTACGAAGAGGTGTGCCTCGTGATACATCAGAGAGAGTGTATTTTGTTACAAAATACAGCACTGAAGCAGAGAACATTAAAAGAATCATAAAAAATAATTGGGGAATCATCCAAAGTGATACGCTACTACGCCAAGTCTTTCCTGAACCACCAGTCATAAGCTTTAAGAGATGTCCTACCCTAAATGACAAATTAGTCCACAGTTATCTTCCGGGTGACTCTCAAAAAACTTGGCTTGACCACAAACCCAAGGGCTCTTTTAAATGTAACCAGTGCATTGCAGAAATATTGCACAGAAAAAGTATTTGGTTGACACAGCTTCCAAAATGGAGTATTACGTCAAGCATTTCATTAACTGCAAAACCACTCATGTCATCTATAGATTGGAATGTCCACAGTGCAAGGTGTTCTACATTGGACGGACAAAGAGACGCCTTCAAGATCGCTTGGCGGAACACAAGTACGCCATACGGGTAGGCAATGAAGACTACCCCATGGCAAGGCACTACACGTCCCTACACCATGGCAACCCTGCCTCCCTACAAGCTATGGGTATTGATCATATTCCGGCCTCTATTAGAAAAGGGGACCGTCTTAAACAGTTAAACCAAAGGGAAAGTTTTTGGATTTCCAAACTACAGGCCACTAAATACCCTGGTTTAAATGAAGATATGGATTTCTCACCCTTCCTGTAGGGTCGTGATAGGTCCATTTTGCTCTCATCTAGTGGACATTTTGCTCAATTGCCCTCAGCTATGTTTAGACTGGTGTTCATGTTTTGCTGTGTTCTAGTGTACTATGGAATATATTGCTTTCTTATTCTTGACACTTCTCCCAGTCATATTTAAGGTTAGAACTACCTTTCTAAGTGTTCTGATACTTCTAGCTTGGAGTTGTATGTTTATAATAACATAGCTACAGTATTTCACCTTTTAATGTGTATATTATTGCTTACTAGGTCTGTCCAATTTGGTAACCACTCCCTCTTCTAATTAGGGCTAATTGGAAAAGCCTTTCAAAAGAGGACATTGTATTCTCTTTTTTTGTACTCCCTGACGAAGGCCATGCACCCGAAACGTGTCGGTTTAAAAAAAACTGCCATACTAATAAAGGCATTTTAATTAATTATACGAAGAGTGCCTTGGTCCTCCTTTCTTTTTGATGACCAATTTACCCCTTTTACCAAAGAGCACCTTCTATCTACCAAAATCTACTATAGTGTACCTTTAGTAGCGCTTCCCTTCCTCTTTCTACTATGACCTATTTATTGCCTTACCTCATTAGCACACACTGTATATTTACACCTTTTCTATTGTGTTATTGACAGTGTTTGTTTATTCCATGTGCAACTCTGTTGTCGTTTGTGTCGCACTGCTTTGCTTTATCTTGGCCAGGTCGCAGTTGTAAATGAGAACTTGTTCTCAACTAGCCTACCTGGTTAAATAAAGGTTAAATAAAAATAAATACAATATAAAAAAGTTTGCAGGCAAAAACTTTGCTGTGGTTTTACTGAAGATAGTTGATGCAAACTAGCCACTTGTGAAATGGATTCATTAAAAATAACCTCTGATCTCCATCTTACTAGCTACTATTTTATCCAAGCAGATATAGTGACCTAGTTCCTCTATGCCAAACGTATGTTCTATTACATACAGACGCTGTTAAGTTAGAGCATGTAACGATGTGCGCTGAGAGTCGGTAAGCAAGTTCAGGGAGTGAGTGTTTTAATAAATAAACACAACATAAGACAAAATAATAAACACGAACAAAGCACAGACATGACACAGAAACAATAACGCCTGGGGAAGGAACCAAAGGGAGTGACATATAAAGGGAAGGTAATCAGGGAAGTGATGGAGTCCAGGTGAGTCTGATGACGCACAGGTGCGCGTAACGATGGTGACAGGTGTGCGCCATAACGAGCAGCCTGGTGACCTAGAGGCCGGAGAGGGAGCACGTGACAGAGCATTTGTATTCCCACCACTCGCACCACTCAGACCGAGAGAGAGGGTCTACAGATGAGACAGCCTGGGCTCCAGAGACCACAGCAGACACCGTAACCACCACTCACACAACAACAGCAGCAGCTACCACAGTCATATAGTTTGTGAATAGCGTGAGAGAAAATACAGTGTTATGTTAACCCTGTAACCCTGAGATGTGGATATCAGTGACAAAAAAGTTCTGCAGTAGTATCGTGATACTTTCACATGCTGTAACGTCTGCTTCCAACTCACACTCTCAAACACATAGATCCCCTGAACGCAGCTCACTCTCCAGATCCCAATCACCTGAATTCTGATCACCTGTTCACACACCTGTATGTCATTTAAACATTTAGTTCAGTTCATTGCACCCCATCATTGTGAGGTATTGTTTTTGTACACATTCTAGTCGGAGAGCTGTTTATTTCCATATTAGTCCTCCCGTGTGTCGTAGTTTTTGGCCATCCTCAATAACAACGTTTTTGGCCTGTTCCCTGCCTGTACAGATTTCCTGTCATCAACCTCTTGCCTGATCTCCCAGACTACGTTATTAGCCTTTTTCGTGCCTGTACTGTTACCTTTTTGGATTCCCCGTGTATGACCTTCTGCCTGTCCCTGGACCCTGCCACCACCTGTGGTCCTTGACTAAATAAAACACCTACTGCGCCCTGCGCTTGAAACCAGCACTCTGTCTCCCATCATACTCATTACACATGCATTGTTTTGTGGCTAATATTTTGGCATCAGGACAACCCTAATAGTAATAAAGCAAAGCATCTATATAGTTAAATATCGGTATATAATCTTTGACGCTATATTGTATTCTTTTGACAATGTCGCAATATAATTTTTGTGCTAGTTGGCTGTACCTGCACCAAAACTCCAGTATTTTCCCTTCATTGCTTGTTCTCCAACTTTTTAAAAAGGGAGCCAATTTTTTTCCAGCACTTATTTCCGTGACTGATCAAAACTTGTTTTCTCATGGCTCTCTCATCTCTCTGCAGCAGACATATGGTTGGTGAGCAATATGTTTGGAATATCGAATCGAAATAAAATCACAGTATGGAATTACAATACATATAGAATCGTGAGAATCGCAAAAACATATCGTCACCAAAGTATCACGATAATATTGTATCTTGAGGTCCCTGGCAATTCCCAGCCCTAAACCCTATAAATTATGTAATTTCATTTGGGTTAAGCTGCATTTCAGGTGAACCTCAGGTCCATTTTGACACATGTAAGATGTTTACAATCATCTGTTCAAGTGTTCATTGGTTAGTGATGGCACTTTCAATTTCAGACAAGGGTGCTTGCAATAACTGATTTCAGTATTTATATGGAGTTTCGCTAAGTGTGAAGTTGGTACAGTTTGTACCAGTTATGAGCTAGTAGGTGCTGATTGACAGCTTTTTAGACATCTCCCCCAGGCATTTTGCAGGGAGTTTTCCACTTTGTCTCTGTCTAAATAGGGTGGCGAAACGTTTGTGGTTTACCCAATAAATTACTGGGAGCCTGTATATAGTGTTTGACTCTATTTTTTAAATAGCATAGTTTTACTTGCCGTCAGTCAGCACCTCTACCAACTTTGCACCAGCTCATGTTTTTTTTTTTATATGGGGTTAATGACAGCACTTTCAATTTCACACCAATTTTAGAGAAGGCCATATTTAGACTATTTTTATATTTTACAAGCAATACTATTTTGTATTGAAAGCAATCTAACCTCTTCCCAGTCATTTTATTTGTATGTTTGACAATGTTGTATAAAAAAAACCATTAAACATTAAAAGTTGTTAACATTTAAAGAATCTGTTGTTGTGATACTTGAATGCATGCACATTTTTATAATGCATTTCCTTAATGCTCAAAAAAGGCATTTCTGGCGCAATAAATGAGCTCATGAGGATACAATGATAAGATCTCATCTATTTCTCATGCTTCTCAAATGGAAGTCTCAATTCAAGCTCATTTGTCTCAAGAAAGTTTCAAGAATTCATTCTCTTAGGAGAAACAGTTCAGATAAATGATACAAAATGGAGATATCCCATATTTCTACAGAGATTAAAAAAAGACCACTGAGCAAAATACTTTCCCTCTGGGCTGATATCACCATTTAGCAACATACCATGATAGCACATTGTCGGTCATACTCACTTGTATACTTGACACTCTCTCTCCAGGTCTCTCCTATTGATTAAGTGTTGTGGCACCTTCTTGATTGCAGCCCAGGTTTCATTGTACTTCTCCCTGTAGATCTTCCCAAAGCAGCCAGCAGCAATAGTTTTGGTGGAATACTCCATCTAGGGGGTTTGGTGGGCAGTGGGGTCAAGATCCGATAAAAATGTGAAAAATTGTGACCAAAAACGACTAAAGTATTGACCTCTGCATAACAATTATTATAGTACTATTGTAAGGTTAAGTACACCCTACAAAGTCAATTCTCTCAAAGTTACAAAGACAAAGAGAGAATTTCAAAGACAATAATGAAGTAGGTGAGAAGGGTGTGTCTGTTGACTACAAACTAAAACAAACAGTGTTGTAACTGTAGAACAGAGACATTCTACAGACAGTGGCTGTGTCCGAATAGCCTATTCATACTTGCGTCCTAAATAGTAGGTTGTTTGAGTATGAGAAAAAATTACGTTTAATAGTATTCAACATTTCAAAAATCAAGTATGTTTTAAATGCCCGGATGTCATTCTCATTTTGGCTTTGACAACTGCTGAACAATTAGATATGCGCATGGTGGAAAAAGTACCCAATTGTCATAATTGAGTAAAAGTAAAGATACCTTAATACAAAATGACTCAAGTAAAAGTCACCCAGTAAAATACTACTTGAGTAAAAGTATGAATGTATCTGGATTTAAATTAACTTGCGAGGGGTGGGGGTGTGTGTCTATTTGTCAATAACAGCTGGTGTGCAATGTCTAATATTAAAGAAGTCTCGAGTTATTGCTCGCCTGAGGTAGAGTACCTCATGATAAGCTATAGACCACACTATCTACAAAGAGTGTTTTCATCTATATTATTCGTAGCCGTCTATTTACCACCACAAACTGATGCTGGCACTAAGACCGCTCTCAACGAGCTGTAAAAGGCCATAAGCAAACAAGAAAATGCTCATCCAGAAGCAGCACTTCTAGTGGCCAGGGACTTTAATGCAGGCAAACTTAAATCCGTTTTACCTAATTTCTACCAGCATGTCACATGTGCAACCAGAGGAAAGAAAACTCTTAGCCACCTTTACTCCACACACAGAGACGCATACAAAGCTCTCCCTTGCCGTCCATTTGGTTAACATGAATATAATTCTATCCTCTTGATTCCTGCTTACAAGCAAAAACTAAAGTAGGAAGTACCAGTGACTAGCTCAATACGGAAGTGGTCAGATGAAGTGGATGCTACGCTACAGGACTGTTTTGCTAGTACTAACTGTAATATGTTCCGGTATTCATCCAACGGCATTGAGGAGTATACCACCTCAGTCACCGGCTTCATCAATAAGTACATCGACGACGTCGTCCCCACAGTGACCGTGTGTACATATCCCAACCAGAAGCCATGGATTACAGGCAACATCTGCACCGAGCTAAAGGCTAGATCTGCCCGCTTTCAATGAGTGGGACACTAATCCTGACGCTTATAAGAAATCCCGCTATGCCCTCAGACGAACCATCAAACAGGCAAAGCGTCAGTACAGGGCTCAGATTGAATCCTACTACTCCGGCTCTGACGCTCGTCGGATATGGCAGGGCTTGCAAACTCTTACAAACGATTACAAAGGGAAACCCAGCTGCGAGCTTCCCAGTGACTCGAGCATACCAGACAAGCAACACTGAAGCATGCATGAGAGCACCAGCTGTTCCGGACAACTGTGTGATCACGCTCTCCGTAGCCGATGTGAGCAAGACCTTTAAAAAGGTCAACATTCACAAGGCCGCGGTGCCAGGCGGATTACCAGGACGTGTACTCAGAGAATGCGCAGACCAACTGGCAAGTGTCTTCAATGATATTTTCAAACTCTCCCTGACCCAGTCTGTTATACCTACATGTTTCAAGCAGACCACCATAGTCCCTGTGCCCAAGAAAGCGAAGGGAACGTGCCTAAATGACTACCGCTCCGTAGCACTCACGTCGGTAGCCATGAAGTGCTTTGAAAGGCTGTTCATGACTCACATAAACACAATCAAAACCACAAACCCTAGACCCACTCAATTCGCATACCGCCCCAGCGTTCAGTGTTCTCAGCGTTCAACACCATAGTGCCCACAAAGCTCATCACTAAGCTAAGGACCCTGGGACTAAACACTACCTCTGCAACTGGATCCTGGACTTCCTGAAGGGCCGCCCCCAGGTGGTAAGGGTAGGCAACAACACATCCGCCATGCTGATCTTCAACACTGGGGCCTCTCTGGGGTGCATGCTTAGTCCCCTTCTGTACTTCCTGTTCACCCACGAGCACGACTCGTGGGTGCACGACTCCAACACCATCATTAAGTTTGCTGACGACACAACAGTGGTCAGCCTGATCAACAACAACGAGACAGCCTATAGGGAGGAGGTCAGAGACCTAGAAGTCTGGTGCCAGGATAACCTCTTCCTCAATGTGTGCAAGACAAAGGAGCTGATCGTGGACTACTGGAAAAGGAGGGCTGAACAGGCCCCCGTTAAGTCTCCCGGGTGGCGCAGTGGTCTAGGGCACTGCATCGCAGTGCTAGCTGCGCCACCAGAGTCTCTGGGTTCGCGCCCAGGCTGGGCTGGGTTCGCGCCCAGGCTCTGTCGCAGCCGGCCGCAACCGGGAGATCCGTGGGGCGACGCACAATTGGCATAGCGTCGTCCGGGTTAGGGAGGGTTTGGCCGGTAGGGAGGGTTTGGCCGGTAGGGATATCCTTGTCTCAGTATGTAAAAAATGTAATAAAAATGTATGCACTCTACTGTAAGTCGCTCTGGATAAGAGCGTCTGCTCTTGGCCGGTAGGGATATCCTTGTCTCAGTATGTAAAAATGTAATAAAATGTATGCACTCTACTGTAAGTCGCTCTGGATAAGAGCGTCTGCTAAATGACTAAAATGTAAATGTATGTAAAAATGTTAACATTGACGGTCTGTAGTGGAGCGGGTCGAGAGTTTCAAGTTCCTTGGTGTCCACATCACCAACAAACTATCATGGTCCAAGCACACCAAGACAGTCGTGAAGAGGGCACAACAACACTTTTCCCCCTAGGGAGACTGAAAACATTTGGCATGCGCCCCCAAATCCTTAAAGTTATACAGCTGCACCATCGAGAGCATCCTGACCCGTTGCATCACTGCTTGGTATGGCAACTGCTCGGGATCCGACTGTAAGGTGCTACAGAAGGTAGTGCGTACGGCCCAGTACATCACTGGGACCAAGCTTCCTGCCATCATGAACCTATATACTAGGCAGTGTCAGAGGAAGGCACAGAAAATTGTCAAAGACTCCATTCATCCAAGTCATAGACTGTTCTCTCTGCTACCGCACGGCAAGCGGTACCGGAGCACCAAGTCTGGGTCCAAAAGGCTCCTTAACAGCTTCTACCCCCAAGCCATAAGACTGAAGAACAGCAACACTACTTGGGTTTTTAACACTCAACAGTTTCCCATGTGTATCAACAATGGTCCACCACCCAAAATACATCCAGCCAACTTGACACAACCGTGGAAAGTATTGGAGTTAACATGCGCCAGCATCCCTACACATTGTAGAGTCCACGCCCCAACGAATTGAGGCTGTTCTGAGGGCAAAATGGGGGTGCAACTCAATAGTAGGAAGGTGTTCCTAATGTTTTGTACATTCAGTGGAGATTACAGAGACATAGCAAGACATAGATGATGTATAGGAGCAAAGCTGTCTGAGGGACAGCCATCAAGATAGGTAAATACCTTTCAGCGACCATTTGTGGCCTGCCATCAAATATAATGTGACCCCTACTTCTGTTCCCAACACTACAATTATTTGAAAATACTTGATGTTGGGAGTGACAACGCATTACAATAATGAATTCATAGCTCATGCTATTCAAGCAAAAGAGGGAATTGCTAAACTATGAGCATGTACAGTGCCTTCAGAAAATATTCATACCCTTTGACTTATTCCACATTTTGTTGTTACAGCCTGAAATCAAAATGAATAAAATTGTACACAATTCTCACCCATCTACACACACAATAGCCCATAATTACAAAGTTGACATTTTTAAAATTTTGCAAATGTATTGAAAATGAAATACAGAAATACGTATCTCATTAACAAGACTATTCACACCACTGAGTCAATACTTTGTAGAAAGCATTTGGCAGCGATTATAATTTTTTGTAAAAAAACATAAACATTTAACCTTATTTAACTAGGCAAGTCGGTTGAGGACAAATTCTTGGGAATACCAATCACGGCCGGATGTGATACAGCCTAGGGTGTCTGTAGTGACGCCTCAAGCACCGAGATGCCGTGCCTTAGACCGCTGCGCCACTCAGGAGCCCAGTGTGAGTCTTTCTGGGTAAGTCTCTAAGCGCTTTCCACACCTGGATTGTGCAACATTTGCACAATATTCTTTTCAAAATACTTCAAGCTCTGCCAAATTGGTTGTTGATCATTGCTAGACAACCATTTTCAGGTCTTGCCATAGATTTGCAAGTAGATTTAATTAAGTCAAAACTGTAACTTGGCCACTCAGGAACATTCACTGTCTTCTTGGTAAGCAACTCCGGTGTAGATCTGGTCTTGTGTTTTAGGTTATTGTCCTGCTGCAATTACAAGCATACCCATAACATGATGCAGCCACCACTATGCTTGAAAATATGGAGAGTGGTACTCAGTAATGTGTTGTATTGGATTTTCCCCAAACAAAAAGTGAATTGCTTTGACACATCTTTTGCAGTATTACTTTAGTGCCTTGTTGCAAACAGGATGCACGTTTTGGAATATGTTGTACTCTGTACAGACTTCCTTCTTTTGACTCTGTCAATTAGGTTAGTATTGTGGAGTAACTACAATGTTGTTGATCCATCCTCAGTTTTCTCCCATCATAGCCATTAAACTCTGTAATTGTTTTAAAGTCAGTCCATGCAACCTATTATGTGACTTGTTAAACACATATTTACTCCTGAACTTAATTTAGGCTTGCCATAACAAAGGAGTTGAATAGTTGACACAAGACATTTCAGATTTTCATTTTTTATTAAATTACAAAAATGTCAAAAACCATTTACATTATGAGGTTTTGTGTGTAGGCCAGTGAATAAAAATCGAAATTGTATCTAATTTAAATTCAGGGTGTAACACAACAAAATGTAGAAAAAGTCAAGCGGGGTGAATACTTTCTGAAGGCACTAAGTATGCAGGAATGAAAATGATTTTTTCCCCCCAGCAATGTGCAGCTGTCCTGACATTGCCTATTGGCCACATTGGGCAAATTACGCTGACACATCTAGAAACCAGATATACATGTTTTTTTTAATGCCTCATGATAGGCAATAACATTTGCAATCCTCTCTAGTAGCTACTTACATTTAATTGGATATTGATACAACATATTCATACAAAATCACAATTTCCTTTGTTCTACTTTACAAAAGGACAGTTGATTAACTTAATGCTTGTTATAAATGGGAAGTTAATCAAATACAGTTTATATCTTAAAAAATTTAATAATCTTACCTCTACCTCAGTCAGTTCAGTTCAGGAATGGCTGCTGTCTTGCTGTGTCAGGTTTAAACATGAGAGAACACAGTTGTCTGTGTTTTTTTACCTCTCCTCTGCCCCACCCCTAAAGTATTAACGCCCCTTTATCTGGTGTCAAACTGTGATGAAACTGTGGGACAGCTTGTAAGAAAAGACATGTCCAAATAATTAACTAATTGCTCATACCTGCTCCTGCTTGCTAAACTCTGCCCGGGACTCTGAGAGCGCAGGCAGGTCTTGGCAGGTCTTGGCAGGGGAGCTAGTGCTTTGATGTATATTGGGTTTTGTAACCCTTGCAAGTATCCGCAGTTCAAGTTTTTTAGGGTGTCTGCGATGATACAGTTGGTGTGTTCCATAACCAGCCTTTCAAAGCACTTCATGATTAGATGCGAGGGCCACAGAGTGGTAATCATTGTGGCAAGAAGCCTTAGAGTTCTTGGGAACAGGAATGATGGCAGTCATTTTAAGATGTTGGGATTACAGACTGGGACAAGGAGAGGTTGAAAATGACCATGAATATGCCTTCCAGCTGGTCTGTGAATGCGCTGAGAACTCGCCCTGGAATACTCTCCGGCCCACGGCCTTGCCAGTGTTGATCTCATTAAAGACCTTAAATCACGTCGGCCTCGAAGCGCGAGATCACGAGATCGAGATCAGTCCTCTGGGTCGGTGGGGGCCCTCACGCACAGTACAGTGTTAATGTCTAAGCATGCATAAAATGCATTGAGTTTTTCTGGAAGAGAGGCATTGTTGGGTAGATCATAGCTGCGTCTTCCTTTGTAATCCGTAATGGACTGTAGCCCTTGCCACATGCGACGGGCGTCGGCGCCTGTGTAGTATGATTCCACCTTATTCCTATATTGTCCTTTTGCTCGTTTAATGACTCTGCTGAGGTCGTAGCGGGACTTCTTGTACTTGTTCCTATCCTCAGCTGTAGCCTTAGGGTTGTCTGTGATAGCCCTGTGTGCGGTAGCCCTGTCCTTTAGTTTAGCGCCAACCTCTGTGTTAATCCAGGGCTTTTGATTGGAGGAGCAGCGAACCTTTGCCGATGCATTCATTTATGAAGCCGGTGACAGAGGTGGTTAGCTTGTCAATGTTATCGGTGGAGATTTCTCAGTGTCACGAGTCATGATCTGATTTGCCGATCTGAATGGCCAAAGGTCAGTGCTATCCAGAATCCTTGGAACGTCCCTACCCTAAACCCTAACCTAACTTTAACCCCTACCCTAATATTAACCATAACCCTTAATCTTTTTAAATGTTAAACTTCAATGGGGTCGGGATGTCCCAAAGACATCTAGATAATTCTTTGAGCCTAATTCAGATAATGCATGTCATCACTAGATACCCAGCGCTTGCCCGCTCCATAGCAAGCTGCTCTATCCGTAGTAATTTAATGTTGAGCTAAATGTAAAAATCAGATTTCAAAGGTTTAAAAACCGGTTCAGAACTGTATTTTGCTGGTTATAATGGTTCTGTTCAGAATGAAATGATTGGGAAATCATTTTTCGTTCCAACCCCTGCATAAGACAGGTTACTTCAAGATTTTGGCAATAAAGCCCTTTATCTACTTTCCCAGATTCAGATGAACTGTGGATAAATTTTTATAGAATGCTATAAGATACCATATACTTCCAGTCATTGTGCTGATGCTAGTTAGCACTGGCTCGCAAAACTACCTCTAAATTCATTCATACTGGATGCAGAGACATAACAATGGTATCATTGAGTTCATTTGACTCTGGGGAAGTAGATAAAAGGCCTTCATTGCCAAAATCCCATAGTATCCCTTTAACGCAAGATGGGTGGGCGTATAATGTGAATGTCTAGAAACCCAAAAGGTTGACCATTAGCATTTTAGCAACTACTTACTAGTTACTTTGCAACTATTTAGCATGTTAGCTAACCATTCCCCTAGCCCTTTACCTAACCCTAACCCCAAGCCTGGCTAATGTTAGCCACCTAGCTAATGTTAGCGTTACACGGAACCCAAACCGGCTGCGCGTGCGCTATCGTGCATACATTTATTTTGTCCCCCTACACCAAACGCCATCACGACACGCAGGTTAAAATATCACAACAAACTCTGAACCAATTACATTAATTTGGGGACAGGTTGAAAAGCATTAAACATGTATGACAATTTAGCTAGTTAGCTTGCACTTGCTAGCTAATTTGTCCTATTTAGCTAGCTTGCTGTTGCTAGCTAATTTGTCCTGGGATAAACATTGAGTTGTTATTTTACCTGAAATGCACAAGGTCCTCTACTCCAACAATTAATCCACACATAATCGGCCAACCGAATCGTTTCTCGTCATCTCTCCTCCCTCCAGGCTTTTTCATCTTTGAACTTATATGGTGATCGGCATCTGAACTTTCATAGTATTACCACGACGACCGGCAAAACAGTTCGTCTTTCAATCACCCACGTGGGTACAACCAATGAGGAGATGGCACGTGGGTACTTGCTTCTATAAACCAATGAGGTGATGGGAGAGGCAGGACTTTCAGCGCGATCTGCGTCAGAAATAGAAAGGAGTTCTATTTTAGCCCTTGGCGTCGCAGACGCTCATTGGCGCGCGCAATAATTGAATAACATGGATTTCTAAATTTATTTTGCGACGCTCGCGCACGCGACGTGTCCGGTCTGGTCAGCAGGTTAGCCACCTAACTAACGTTAGCCACAACAAATTTGAAATTTGTAACATTATTATATTTTTGAAATTTGTAACATATTGTACAAATTGCAATTCGTAACATGTCATACGAAATGTATGGACATTCACAAATGAATACATACCATACGAAACGTAACATATCATACTAATTGGAGTGTCCTGGATTTACGTTTAATCAATCAAATTGATTTATAAAGGCCTTTTTACTTCAGCAGTTGTCTCAAAGTGCTCATACAGAAACCCAGCCTAAAACCGAAAAAGAGCAAGCAATGTGCTAGGAAAAACTCCCTAGAAAGGCAGGAACCTAGGAAGAAACCTAGAGAGGAACCAGGCTCTGAGGGGTGGCCAGTCCTCTTCTGGCTGTGCCGGGTGAAGATTATAAGAGTACATGGCCATTAATGCCAGATCGTTTTTCAAGATGTTCAAATGTTCATAGATGACCAGCAGGTCCAAATCATAATCACAGTGGTTGTAGAGGGTGGAACAGGACAGCACCTCAGGAGTAAATGTCAGTTGGCTTTTCATAGTCGAGCATTCGGAGGTCAAGAGGTCAAGAGAGAGGTCGAGGGAAAGACACTCGAAACACCAGGTTCGGGACAAGGTAGCACGTTCAGTGAATAGGTCACGATTTCATAGCAGCAGACAGAACACCTGGATCAGCAGCACGACCAGGTGGACTGAGAAGGGAATAGCCATGAGTCGTCAGGCCCTTCGAGGCATGGTCCTAGGGCTCAGGTCCTACGGGAGGGGAGAATCACACCAGATAGTCCAGGTTGGATAGTGGGATTTCTAGGAGTGCTAGCTTTTTCTTGCAACTGTAGGTTGCTGCATTTGTCTTCCCAATCTGGTTTCCTGCATTCACAGTGATTAATTTGAAACCGAGTATAGCCTAGCTGTTGCTTCTGTCCAGTTTATTGTAGCTTATTCAGTGTACCGTAGATGTGCATCTACTGCAGGGCCCAAAGATGTTGCACACACCCAGACCCCATGAGGGAGGACGGCCACTCCTAGGGCCTTCCCTAGGGGCGGCAGGTAGCCTAGTTGTTAGAGCGTTGGGCCAGTAACCGAAAGATTGCTAGATTGAATCTTGAGCTGACAAGGTAGAAATCTGTCGTTCTGCCCCTGAACAAGGCAGTTACCCCACTGTTCCTAGGCTGTCATTGTAAATAAGAATTTGTTCTTAACATCTTTGGTCCACGCTGTCCTATGAATTGGTATTTTCTAATAAAGATCATTGTTTGTTATAACTGTGTTGAGTGTCCAAGCCTCGGACGCCTGAGCTACTCTGCTCAATCCAGTATTTGTCCCACCTCTCGAGTGGTCCGCAAGATTTATTACAACACAGAGAGAAAGTGTGCTAGGAGTCGAGCCATGGTATGGAAAGGACATGGATTCAAATGCGACATGATCAGCTGAATTTTTTTAGGGGACAAAAATGTCACATGATTTAGTTAGAGACCATCTAATGCTAGTGCTCTATAATACATACACTGCTGGGTTCTGTTCTTCACCAAATTAGGGGTATCTTTTGGTATCCTTCCATAAGAATGTACATGACAACACTTTATGACTGGAATGAGCCTTTCTTGTTTTTTGCAGCCTAACTTGGGTAGCGAATACTATTTAGTGCCTTCAGAAAGTATACAGACCCCTTGACTCTTTCCAAATTTTGTTGTGTTACAGGCTGAATTGTAAAATACCAAAATTTAGATTTGTTTGTCACTGGTCTATACACAAAAACCCATAATGTCAAAGTGGAACTGTGTTTTCGATTTTTCTTTCTTCAAATTGATAAAAAGAAAAGAAAAGTATTTAACCCCTTTGTTATGGCAAGCCTAAATAAGTTCAGGATTAAAAATGTGCTTAACAAGTCACATAATAAGTTGTACTCTGTGCGTAATAATAGTGTTTTACATGATTTTTGAATGACACCTCATCTCTGTACCCCACACATACAATTATCTGTATGGTCTCTCATTCGGGCAGTGAATTTCAAACACAGATTCAACCACAAAGACCAGGGAGGGTTTCCAATGCTTCGCAAAGAAGGGCACCTATGTGTAAAAAATAAAATAAAATAAAAAAGCAGACATTGGATATACCTTTAAGCATGAAGTTATTAATTACACTTTGGATGGTGTATCAATACACCCAGTCACTACAAAGATACAGGCGTCCTTCCTAACTTGCCAGATAGGAAGGAAACCGCACAGGGATTTCACAATGAGGAAAATTGTGACTTTAAAACAGTTACAGAGTTTAATGGCTGTGATAGGAGAAAACTGAGGATGGATCAACAACATTGTAGTTACTCCACAATACTAACCTAATTGACAGAGTGAAAGCAGCCTGTACAATACAGATATTCCAAAACACGCATCCTGTTTGCAACAAGGCACTAAAGTAATACTGCAAAAAACAAATTGCAAAGCATTTAACTTTTTGTCCTGAATACGTTATGTTTGGGGCAGATCGAAACTCTCAATATGTTCAAGCATATTGGTGACTTAGTCATGCTTTGTGTATGCTTGTAATCGTCAAGGACTGAGGAGTTTTTCAGGATAAAAAAGAAACGGAATAGAGCTAAGCACAGGTAAAACCCTAGAGGAAAACCTGGTTCAGTTTGCTTTCCACCAGACACTGTGAAATTAATTCACCTTTCAGCAGGCCAGGCACGACTCCAACACCATCATTAAGTTTGCCGATGACACAACATTGGTAGGCCTGATCACCGACAACGATGAGACCGCCTATAGGGAGGAGGTCAGAGACCTGGCCGTGTGGTGGTGCCAGGATAACAACCTCAACGTGATCAAGACAAAGGAGATGATTGTGGGCTACAGGAAAAGGAGGACCGAGCACGCCCCCATTCTCATCGACAGGGCTGTAATGGCGCAGGTTTTGAGCTTCAAGATCCTTGGTGTCCACATCACCAACAAACTATCATGGTCCAAACACACCAAGACAGTCGTTAAGAGGGCACAACAAAGCCTATTTATATGGGTCCTCAGATCCTCAAAAAGTTATACAGCTGCACCATCGAGAGCATCCTGACTGGTTGCATCACTGCCTGGTATGGCAACTGCTTGGCCTCCGACCGCAAGGCAAATCAAATTTTATTGGTCACATACACATGGTTAGCAGATGTTAATGCGAGTGTAGCAAAATGCTTGTGATTCTAGTCCGACAGTGCAGTAATATAACAAAGTCACAACAACTACATTATACACACACACACAATGTAAGGGGATGGAATAAGAATATGTATGAATATGAGGATGCGCGATGGCCATGCGGCATAGGCAAGATGCAATAGATGGTATAAAATACAGTATATACACATATGAGATGAGTAATGTAGGATATGTAAACATTATTAAAGTGGCATTATTTAAAGTGACTAGTGATACCATTATTAAATCCATTCATTAAAGTCACCAGTGATTTGCGTCTGTATGTTGGCAGCAGTCTCTATGTTATTGATAGCTGTATAACAATCTGATGGGCTTGAGATGGAAGCTGTTCTTTAGTCTCTCGGTCCCAGCTTTGATGCACCTGTTCTGACCTCGCCTTCTGGATGATAGCGGGGTGAACAGGCAGTGGCTCGGGTGGTTGTTGTCCTTGATGATCTTTCTGGCCTTCCTGTGACATTGTCCCCGGTGATGCGTTGTGCAGATCGCAATACCCTCTGGAGAGCCTTGCGGTTGAGGGTGGTGCAGTTTCCGTACCAGGCGGTGATACAGCCCAACAGGATGCTCTCCATTGTGCATCTGTAAAGGTTTGTGAGGGTCTTAGGTGACAAGCCAAATTTCTTCAGCATCCTGGAGGTTGAAGAGGCGCTGTTACGCCTTCTTCACCACGCTGTCTGTGTGGGTGGACCATTTCAGTTTGTCCGTGATGTGTACGCCGAGGAACTTAAAACTTTCCCCCTTCTCAACTACTGTCCCGTCGATGTGGCTAAGGGGGTGCTCCCCCTGCTGTTTCCTGAAGTCCACAATCATCTCCTTTGTTTTGTTGACATTGAGTGAGAGGTTATTTTTCTGACACCACACGCCGAGGGCCCTCACCTCCTCCCTGTAGGCTGTCTCGTCGTTGTTGGTAATCAAGCCTACCACTGTAGTGTCGTCTGCAAACTTGATGATTGAGTTGGAGGTGTGCATGGCCACGCAGTCATGGGTGAACAGGGAGTACAGGAGAGGACTGATAACGCACCCTTGTGGGGCCCCAGATATGAGGATCGGCCCGTTGGCGGCCCGTTATGAAGTTCAGGACCCAGTTGCACAGCAAATTGGAGTGGATGTAGGGTAGGGTGGAGGTGATATGATCCTTGACTAGTCTCTCAAAGCACTTCATGATGACAGAAGTGAGTGCTACGGGGCGATAGTCATTTAGTTCAGTTACCTTTCTTGGGAACAGGAACAATGGGGCCATCTTGAAGCATGTGGGGACAGCAGACTGGGATAGGGATTGATTGAATATGTCCGTAAACACACCAGCCAGCTGGTCTGCGCATGCTCTTCAGACACGGCTAGGGATGCCATCTGGGACGGCAGCCTTGCGAGGGTTAACACGTTTAAAATGTTTTACTTACGTCGGCCACATTGAAGGAGAGCCCACAATCTTTGGTAGCGGGCCGTGTCGGTGGCACTGCATTGTCCTCAAAGCGCTCAAAGAAACTGTTTCATTTGTCTGGGAGCAAGACGTCGATGTCCGCAACGGGGCCGGTTTTCTTTTGTAATATGTGATTGTCTGTAGACCATGCCACATACGTGTTGTGTTTGAGCCGTTGAATTGCGACTCTACTTTGTCTCTATACTGACGCGTTGCTTGTTTGATTGCCTTGCGGAGGGAATAGCTACACTGTTCGTATTCGGTCATGTTTCCAGTTGCCTTGCCATGATTAAATGCGGTGGTTCGTGCTTTCAGTTTTTCTAGAATAATGCCATCAATCCACGGTTTCTGGTTAGGGAATGTTTTAATAGTCACAGTGGGTACAACAGCTCCAATGCACTTCCTAATAAACTCACTCACCGAGTCAGCGTATACGTCGATGTTATTGTCTGAGGCTACCCGGAACATATCCCAGTCCACATGATCGAAGCAATCTTGAAGCGTGGAATCCGATTGGTCAGACCAGCGTTGGACAGACCTAAGCACGGGCACGACCTGTTTTAGTTTCTGCCTATAGGAGGGGAGCAACAAGATAAAGTCATGGTCAGATTTGCCGAAGGGAGGGCGGGGGAGGGCCTTGTATGCATCGTGGAAGTTAGAGTAGCAGTGGTCCAATGTTTTGCTTGAGCGAACAATCAATGTGCTGATAGAATTTAGGTAACATTGTTCTCAAATTAGCTTTGTTAAAATCCCCAGCTACAATAAATACACCCTCAGGATATAAAGTTTCAAGTGTACATAGAGTCCAGTGAAGTTCTTTCAGGGCCGTCGAGGTATCTGCTTGGGGTGATATACACGGCTGTGACTACAGAGGGTAGTGTGTACATGGCTGTGACTACAGAGGGTAATGTGTACGGCCCAGTACATCACTGGGGCCAAGCTTCCTGCCATCCAGGACCTCTATACCAGGCGGTGTCAAAGGAAGGCCCAAAAAATTGTCAAATAGTTCAACCACCCTAGTCATGGACTGTTCTCTCTGCTACCGCATGGTAAGCGGTACTGGAGCGCCAAGTCTAGGTCCAAAAGACTTAACAGCTTCTACCCCCAAGCCATAAGACACATGAACAACTAATCAAATGGCTTCCCAGACTATTTGCATTTTCCCCCCTCTCTTTTATGCTGCTGCTACTCTCTGTTTATTATCTATGCATAGTCACTTTAACTATACCTACATATTACCTCAATTACCTCGACTAACCTGTGCCCCCGCACATTGACTCTGTACCAGTACCCCCTGTATATAGCCTCTCTACTGTTATTTTACTGCTGCTTTTTAATTATTTATTATTTTTAACTTCTCTTTTTTACTTAACACTTCTTTTTCTTAAAACGGCATTGTTGGTTAAGGGCTTGTAAGTAAGCATTTCACTGTAAGGTCTACTACACCTGTTGTATTCGGCACATGTGACAAATAACATTTGATTTGAACAACCTAAAACACAAGACCAAATCTACACTGGAGTTGCTTACCAAGAAGACAGTGAATGCTCCTGAGTGGCTGAGTTACAGTTTTGACTGGCAGTCCTCAACTGGCAGCCTCATTAAATACTACCCGCAAAACACAGATCTCAAGAAGGTCAGCATCCCAGAGTCGCCTCTTCACTGTTGACATTGAGACTGGTGTTTTGCGGGTACTATTTAATGAAGCTGCCAGTTGAAGACTTGTGAGGCGCCTGTGTCTCAAACTAGACACTCTAATGTACTTGTCCTCCTGCTCAGTTGTGCACCGGGGCCTCCCACTCCTCTTTCTATTCTGGTTAGGGCCAGCTTGTGCTGTTCTGTGAAGGGAGTAGTACACAGCGTTGTACGAGATCTTCAGTTTCTTGGCAATTTCTCACATGGAATAACCTTCATTTCCCAGAACAAGAATAGACTGATGAGTTTCAGAAGAAAGTCCTTTGTTTCTGGCCATTTTGAGCCTGTAATCGAACCCACAAATGCTGATGCTCCAGATACTCAACTAGTCTAAAGAAGGCCAGTTTTATTGCTTCTTTAAATTATCACAACATTTTTCAGCTGTGCTAACATAATTGCAAAAAGGTTTTCTAATGATTTATTAGCCTTTTAAAATGATAAACTTGGATTAGCTAACACAATGTGCCATTGGAACACAGGAGTGATGGTTGCTGATAATGGGCCTCTGTACACCTATGTAGATATTCCATTAAAAAAATATATATATATTAAAAGAATCAGCCGTTTCCAGCTACAATAGTCATTTACAACATTAACTATGTCTACACTGTATTTCTGATTAATTTGATGTTATTTTAAATGGACAAAAACGTTGCTTTTCTTTCAAGAACAAGGGCATTTCTAAGTGACCCCAAACTTTGAACGGTAGTGTAGGTAAGTGGTTACAAAGGGCATCAGTGTCTTAACAGCGTGATTTGCCAAGGCAAGATACTCTGAGTGCAGCCCAATCCAGAAATCTGGCAGTGGCTTCTGATTAAATAACATTTTCACAGAACCGCTTGTTGCAATTTCGATGAGGCTCTCTTGTTCAGATATCGGTAAGTGGACTGGAGGCAGGGCATGAAAGGAATAACGAATCCAGTTGTTGGGGTCAACTGTTTCAGGAAAGTACCTGCGTAATTGTACACCCAACTCACTCAGGTGCTTCGCTATATCACATTTGACATTGTCCGTAAGCTTGAGTTCATTTGCACACAAAAAAACATATCATGATAGAAAGACCTGTGTGTTGTCCTTGTTAATGCAGACAGAGAATACTTCTTAAATCATAGCCTCAATTTTGTCCCGCACATTGAATATAGTTGCGGAGTCCCTGTAATCGTAGATTCAGATCATTCAGACGAGAAAAAAACCCCAGATAGGCCAGTCGTGTGAGAAACTTATCATGCAAGTGGTCAGACAAGTGAAAATTATGGTCAGTAAAGAAAACTTTAAGCTCGTCTCTCAATTAAAAAAAAACGTGTCAATACTTTTCCCCTTGATAACCAGCACACTTCTTTCTGTATGTTGTAAAAGCGTTACATTGTCGCTGCCCATATCATTGCATAGTGCAGAAAATACACGAGAGTTCAGGGGCCTTGCTTTAACAAAGTTAACCATTTTCACTGTAGTGTCCATAACATCTTTCAAGCTGTCAGGCATTCTCTTGGCAGCAAGAGCCTCTGGGTGGATGCTGCAGTGTACCCAAGTGGCGTCGGGAGCAACTGCTTGCACGCGAGTTACCACTCCACTATGTCTCCTTGTCATGGCTTTTGTGCCAAAAGTACAGATACCAACACATACCACTAAAGTCCATTTGATGTCACAAAGCTGTACAGTACTTTAAAAAATATCCTCTCCTGTTGTCCTGGTTTCCAGTGGTTTGCAGAAGAGGATGTCTTCCTTAATTGACCCCCCATAAACGTAACGGACATATACCAGGAGCTGTGCCAGGTCCGCCACGTCTGTTGATTCATCCAGCTGTTAACGCATAGAATTCACTGGCTTGTATGCAAAACAGTAATTTTTTCAAAACATCTCCTGCCATGTCACTGATGCGTTGTGAAAGTGTTTGATGAAGGCATTGTCTGTATAGTTTTTTTGGCCTTTTCCCCCAGCATTGTCCCAGCCATATCTGCGGCAGCAGGAGCAATTAAGTCCTCCACAATAGTATGGGGCTTGCCTGTCCTAGTCACTTGGTAGCTCACCATATAAGAAGCTTCTAGCCCCTTCTTGTTAAAAGGTATCTGTTGCTTTTATACATGTCTTACTACTCAAAAGTCATCTTAATTCTCGCTCAAACAACTCCTGTGGCTTATTTTTCAAATTGGCATGTTTTGTTTCTAAATGTCTGCGCAAGAGTGGAAGTTTCATCGAGTTGTGAGATAATACTTTTGTAAATATAACACACTGTGGCTGAGGAAAGGCACTACTCCCAAATCAATGTAGTTCTCATCATATTTTTGCCTCTTTGATGGTCCAACGTCCCGGTCTGTTGTTCGGTGCTTTCCCGGGTAAGGGGGCAGTAGCTCTTCGGCTGCATCAGATTCACAACTGTCAGTGTTCATGCTAGCTGGACTAACAACAAATGTAGAATTACTGATGCTAGCATTGGATGTGCTCGTGGAAGCAGAACAACTTGTGTCATCGACAGGTGCAGGTGTAGTACTGCTGGTAGTAGCAGTACTACCAGTAGAGCTGGTATGTGTATCTATGGACGCGGGCCTTACTTAAAAAATATATATTATTCATTTTCAAACAAAACGGAATGAGCAGCAGCTACGTTTGCCTACATACGGACGGTTAGTGGAATTCCCGCGAGAGATTTACGGTTAATGTGATTGGATCAATTATTTGATAAGGCTACCTTTATTTCACATTGTGTTGTTATTATTTCGCTGAACACTAGATGGCTCATTTTATTTTTGGGTAGTGAAACGAGGCTACTCAGGCAAGAAAAAAAACACCCGTTGGAAAATATAAATGGACTGTTTGAAAATGTGATGTGAAATATGTTTAAATGTGAATCACGTTTTTATTTGGCGTACCCCCGACGGCATTGCGCGTACCCCAGTTTGGGAATACCTGACCTAGAACAATAAAGGGTCCTTCAACTTGTCCATGTAGAAGAACCCTTTATGGTTCCAGGTAGAACCTTATCACCCAACAAAGTTTAGAAGCCTTTATTCTAAGAGAATGAACCCTTGCCCCTGTAGAAGAGCCCTTTAGAGCCGGTTTTCTATATGTAATACAGCTTTATTTTTAGGCTAATATGAATAGGCCTATTATGCCCATGCACATTTGAAGCACCAGGAGGAGATGTTTCTCAAATTTCAATTAAGTTCAATCACTCTTTATATAAGGATCATACCGGTACTATCCAGTTCAGCATGTGTATTTTCTTGAAAGTTTGTTAAAGCATACTGTGGGCGACATCTGACAACTGACACGTACTGGGCTCACTCAAACTTCGCGACAATGCATATTATTATCACAAAGTTGAGTAAGTCTACATTCAAATATATCATCTAACTTAACTTGTATGATTTTAATGTTCATTATTGTGCTCGGAATAGCCTATACGTTCCGGAGTTTAACTGTACCGGTTGGGCTGAGTAAGGCCTGCTAAGCTATTTCTGAACTTTGTAGACATATTGCGCGCAGAAGGCCGATAATTCTTCTCCGATAATACGGTCACGGAGGAAAGGTGAAAACTGTATGGGGTTAGTTATCATAGTCTTTGATATGGCTTTGCATGATAAGCCAAGATCATAAAATAATACGTTTAAGGGTGTCTTTCATAAAACAATGTCTATGAACTTGGGTGACAGTCAGAATTGCAATGAATACTATTATGCTATTAAGCATAGCCTAAATGGAACATAACTTTTTTTATGTAGCCCGTGCAGAATAGCCTGTATTTCGTGGGGTAGTCCTAAATAAATGTTTGCCTGCCTTAAACTCGTAGTTTTAATACGACTTCAATTTTGCCAGGTGAGTCATCGACATCATTTATGATTATCACATTTTGGAAGATTAATGGTTAATTCAGCTTAATCGTTATCCTATTTAGTGTGTGTAATTGGTCAAATATAAGCTATTATAGTAGGACTTTTGTATTTATATTAGCCTGTGCTATTTCTCTTGACCTGTTCTTTTAGATATATTTTTTTTAGATAAGGCGCGTGTAACTCCAATAACGTGTGACATGCCATTTACAATTCCAATAGTTAGTAGCCTAGTAAAGAAAAAAGACCTGTCCTCAGACATCACAAGGTCCATAACGCAACTCATACTCTACAAAAACGTAGCGTTTTATTTTGCTTGGCGTTATTTTGCAGTAGATCATTAATGTGTAAGCATTTAACGGCTGATGAATTTAACTAGGCCTACATCATATTCTCCAGGCCCCTATTTACGTTTTCCCAACGTCACGATAATGATTCACAATTACTATTTTTATTTACCCCACAGGTAGATCATTGCAGCATGCTCAGGAAAGTGGGTAAGACTACAAATAACTCGTCTGTGTGTGCACACACACGTTTGCTTATATCATGGATTGGCATTGACCATGGCAGGTTAACCCAGATGATAAATTGATTCAATGTCTTTGTATTGATTCAATGTCTTTGTGCTGGCTTCTCAGCAGATATGCAGCACAGCATCTGGACTGATCATTACCCTGAGAAAACACCACATCAAGCTGAGAGTGACAGTTTTGTAAGGCCCATCCCTAGCAAAACAGAGAGAATAAAAGGACTCAACAGCTACAGGACACCAGGAGTGCCTGTTACTTGTGCTAATCTACCTGTGCAAGTGTCTGAAAGCCCTAAGGATCCTTGAGTTATCTCTGGTCGTGTTAAGAAAAATGGTCAAGTGGATGATTTCTACACTCATGGGACTGACCAGAGATCTACCCGCCCAGGATGTGTCTCTACAGTGGTGAAGAAAATGTTATGAGTCTTCAGGGGATCACCAATCCAAAATGGGGGTGTAACAGGGTACAAGAGAGAGGCAAAATGGAACATTGCTACCTACAGAAGAGATGAAGAGGCCCCAAATCTTAAATTAACCATGGCTCAAAGTCAGGAGTCGAAAGGCCTCCCACTTCCTGTCACCCAGCGACTTCCTGTTACCCAGTGTGTGAGTGAACTTGCAGCTCCTCGTCAACAAATGAAAATGACCTTTGACAGAAGAAGAGGGGCTGGGATGGAGCATGTGAAATATACTGGTATTTATTTTTCCTTTCACTTGAATTGTTACGTGTTTGCAGTAGCGGTGCGTGGGTAAAAATCACTGGGGAATCCAAGCCATGTGTTGTGATACTTGTGTTTTTTACTCTAACCTGTTAGTTCATATGCCTTGCATATGCCTTGCGACCATGATATATAGGCCTAAGGCCGAGACAATAAGAAGACAGTGGCAGAATTTTTTTTTAAACACACCTTTGTTTCATCACAAAACCAGAGAGCAACCTCTGTCCAGTGAAGTCCACAAAGCAAGCATATTGCATTTAACAAACAGTTACATGATCTACAGCATGGTCAAGCAAGTTAATGTTTCCGAAATTGTCTGACCACTAAACAACTATTGATTTAGAACCACGGAAAGTTACCGCAAGTCGCGAAGAAAACAGGAGCTGCCTCCACTCTTCCAGCACCATTTCAACTTCAACCTCATCAAATCACCTATGCTTAGTCTAATACAGTGACAACTAAAAGATATCAAAAACAATTTAGTCCAATTAACGTAAGCTAAATATCATGTGGCTGTCAATGGTTTGGACTTCTGTGTGCTCGTGCAAGTAGAAAAAGACATGTTGACTCACCCTACTTGTAGAGAAACACCAATGTCATCCTCCTCTCTTTCACGTTGATGAAACAGTCTATCACTCTGTCAAACAGTACACTGTGTTTGCAGTACTTCTGATACTTTTTTAATTCATTCATGTTCTATTCCAGCTTGTGTTGGAATCAATAACGTTGAACAAAATAGGTGCTTTTGGTGATTGTTACAACAATGAAAACAAACAAAAAAATAACCTTAATGTCCTGTGTTTCCAGTGTTTCTTCAGGTCTTAATCGTCACTGCACTAATTCAAGACTCTGATGGTGAGCTCTGCCTTTTTATCCGTTTGCTCTTTAAATGTTTAGAGATTATTTTTGCAGTGAAAAGCTCTATACATTCTGATGTGTGTTTAGATTGATAGAGCAGCCAGTCATGTAATGAGCTCAACTTGACTGACACACATGCAGGAAGTGGAACACTCTCTCAGGAAAACTCCTGTAAGTGAGGATGTGTGATCAGTTTATACTAGTAGAGGCATTCTCTCACTTCCTCTGTTTCACCCTCTCCCTATGTCTCTTTCCCACCCTGTATGAGATATGTACTGCTTTAAACAACTAAGCAACCACAGATTTTTAGTTGTGTGGCATTTTACTATTATTTTCAAATCCATCAATAAAAATGTCATGGAGATTTTAAAGTTAAATCCATCTATATGATCAACCTTCTGAGGAAAATGTAATATTCCAAATGTGTTCATTTTAATGTTCCTACTTGCTGCCTTTGTGTTCATCCATACCTCCTTTTCGTGTTATCTCAGGAAGCTGTTCAGCCTGCAATGACGACAGATGTGCAAAAGTGCAGACAATATATGGATCGAATGACACCCTAGTGTATCAGAGAAGTAACCCCATGGAAAACCTCACAAGTTGTTCCACCACCGCTGCACCACCTCCTCAGAGTCGGAGGTGTGTTTTGTGTCTTCCTGATATCGGAGATATAATCCTCTTTTGCTCAGACAGCTGGGAAGCAGCTGGGCTGCTCGACTGGGAGGTTGATGGCATCCGATTGAAAAACATCTTTATGGTTGGTAAGTATAACATATGGCTAAAATAGGACTCAATAGTGAATTAAAGCAATGTGACAAAACAGATTTTGATAACATTACTATTCAACAGTCAGGATGGGAAATGTATCTTCAGTTGCATATTGTCTTTTGTTTTTTTAAATGTGATTTGTTATTCTATAAATAAGTAATTTAAATACCCTTCCCTCAATTGATGTTTATAATCATTAACTGTTTTAATGACAGACTGCCCAGCGATGAAGACTGTTGATCGTGTAACAGGTAAACATCTGTTAAAACATTGATGTTAGAAAATAGAAAGTGATATATTCACCTATAAAGATCAATACCATATTTCTAAATCAAATATGATTTTGTATCCCCTAAGACCTTATCCCTGGTGAGATTTCTGGTACCCTCAACCCTGGTAGGATTGCCGGTATTGGTATGTATCTATGTACCAGTAGTGCTTTAAAAATATATATTTTTGGTGTTTTGTGTAACTTGAATAAACACAAATTACCTATATTTTTTGATACTAGAGTTGGGAATGTCAAGACCAAAATATATTTTGTAGTTTTTTAAAAGTATGAAAATAATGTCAGCAAAAAAAGAACCGTCCTCTCACTGTCAACTGCGTTTATTTATGTGTAAATATTTGTATGAACATAACAAGATTCAACAACTGAGACAAACTGAACAAGTTCCACAGACATGTGACTAACCGAAATGGAATGTGTCCCTGAACAAAGGGAGGGGGGAGGGAGGGGGGGGGGTCAAAATCAAAAGTAACAGTCAGTATTTGGTGTGGCCACCCACTGCATTAAGTACTGCAGTGCGTCTCCTCGTGGACTGCACCAGATTTGCCAGTTCTTGCTGTTAGATGTTACCCCACTCTTCCACCAAGGCACCTGCAAGTTCCCAGACATTTCTGGGGGGAATGGCCCTAGCCCTCACCCTCCGATCCAGACGTGCTCAACGGGATTGAGATACGGGCTCTTCGCTGGCCATGGCAGAACACTGACATTCCTGTCTTGCAGGAAATCACGCACAGAACGAGCAGTATGGCATTGTCATGCTGGAGGGTCATCTCAGGATGAGACTGCAGGAAGGGTACCACATGAGGGAGGAGGATGTCTTCCCTGTAACGCACACAGCGTTGAGATTGCCTGCAATGACAACAAGCGCAGTCCGATGATGCCGATGATGATACACGCCACCCCAAACCATGCCGGACCCTCCACCTCCAAATCGATCCCGCTCCAGAGTACAGGCCTCGGTGTAATGCTCATTCCTTTGACGATAAACGCGACTCCGACCATCACCCCTGGTGAGACAAAACTGTGACTCGTCAGTGAAGAGCACATTTTGCCAGTACTGTCTGGTCCAGCAACGGTGGGTTTGTGCCCATAGGTGAGCGACGTTGTTGTCGGTGATGTCTAGTGAGGACCTGCCTTACAAACAGGCCTACAAGCCCTCAGTCCAGCTTCTCTCAGCTTATTGCGGACAGTCTGAGCACTGATGGAGGGATTGTGCGTTCCTGGTGTAACTCGGGCAGTTGTTGCCGCAATCCTGTACCTGTCCCGCAGGTGTGATGTTCGGATGTACCGATCATGTGCAGGTGTTGTTACACGTGGTCTGCCACTGCGAGGACGATCAGCTGTCCATCCTGTCTCCCTGAAGTGCTGTCTTTGGCGTCTCACAGTACAGACATTGCAATTTATTGCCCTGGCCACATCTGCAGTCCTCATGCCTCCTTGCAGCATGCCTAAGGCACGTTCACGCAGATGAGCAGGGACCCTGGGCATCTTTCTTTTGGTGTTTTTCAGAGTCAGCAGAAAGGCCTCTTCAGTGTCCTAATTTTTCATAACTGTGACCTTAATTGCCTACAGTCTGTAAGCTGTTAGTGTCTTAATGTCCGTTCCACAGGTGAATGTTCATTAATTGTTTATGGTTCATTGAACAAGCATGGGAAACAGTGTTTAAACCCCTTACAATGAAGATCTGTGAAGTTATTTAGATTTTTACAAATTATCTTTGAAAGACAGGGTCGTTTCTTTTTTTGCTAAGTTTATGTTTATCCATAGGGGTCTTCTGTGCTGGGATTGGCCTCGTGTCAGTGTTGGGAATCTGTTTCTGTTATTGCAAGATTGAACGGTATGTACACAATTTAAGATTAATAGTTTAAGGGTCCTCTTATCCAGATTTTATGACCTCTTTAAAATATCAAGTTATAATTAGGAAGGCTATTCTCTATTTTATATCATCTAACCACAACATTCTATACAATAAAATGCTAATGTATTTATTAAAACAGCTACAACTAATAAAATTGCTAAACTTTTATGGCTCAATGTTATTTTCTCTCTCCCCTTTTGTGTTTTTACAGCGATCGTCAAGAGAGGAGATAGGTTTGGTCCAATTTGTCCCCCACCCCTCAGGTGATGGTTAAGACAGCTATTGCTTGAACAATCTTTCTCCTATTTTTAATACTAAGGCATGATTTATTTCGATATAAAAAAAACAATCTTGGATCTTAGCCAGATTTTTTATATGCGTTACAAAGGACAACTTGTCATCAATCCAGACACCCAGGTACTTATGTTGAAAATCAAGCTCAATTTGTGCTCCATTTATAGCGCACATATGCAGGTCCTCAGGGTCAACATTTCGTGACCTAGAGAACTGGATGAGCTTGGTTTTACTTGTATTTAACACTAATTTAAGATCTGTAAGTGATTTCTGAATTGAATCAAAGTCATGTTGAAGTTTAACCCCATCTATGAAGATGGCCTGAGTTTTGTCGCTAAGATAATCCTGAAACCATAAACAGGCTCTATATCCCAGGCCTACTCTTGGTCATTTCTTCAGCAAAACAGAATGATCAACAGTGTTGAACGCCTTTGACAGATCAATAAACAAGGCAGCACAGCTCTTTTTATCATCCAAGGCATTGACAAGATCATTAACAACTAGCGTGGTTGCTGTGGTAGTACTATGCCCAGGCCTAAACCCGGATTGGTTTATATTAAGAAACAATTATCAGATAAAAAGGAACAAAGTTGTACATGAACCAAGGATTCAAGAATTTTAGCTAAACAATGAGTCTTGAAATGGGGCGATAGTTGTCAAGATATTTTGCATCCCCACCCTTATGAAGTGGCAGATTTCCAAGCTTTTGGAATACTTCCTGATAACAATGTTAAATAAAAAATGTGGTTTACTGAGCCAGCAATAAGGGGTGCTGCACACTTAAGCAGACCAGGATCCAAATGATCAGCCCCTGTGGCTTTTTTTTTTTGGTCTAATGTTAACAAAGCATCCAGGACTTCTTTATCATTGAATTTCCCGAAAAGAAAACTCCTGACCAGCATGTTCAGTATCATTCAATAGATTTTCACCATCTACATCCAAACTACTCTTTTCAAGAGCTGCCTTTGAAATACATTCAAATATAAAGCCTGCAGAGATAAAATTGTGATTAAATCCATTAATGATATCAATTTTGTCAGTAAAAGGGCCAGATTCTAAATGAATTTATTGGGGAGAGAAGAGGAGTTACAACCCTTCAGTGAATTAACAGCTTTCCAACATGTAGCTTGGTTCCCTGTACATTCAGATAGTGTATTAACATAATAATCAGATGTTGCTTTTTTTTTTTTTAAACTAGTTTTACACACAGACTTCAACTGCCTAAATGACTGCCAGTCCGGGCCCCGAGTCTGTGAATCTAGCTTTGGCCCATGCAGCATCTCTGTTTTATATGACTTAAGATAGCTCTGGACTGAACCAAGGGCAAGATCGATTTTGTATTCACATTTTTTAAAGGGAGCATGTTTAACTACAATACAATTGAAAACATTTGAGAAGTGGTTCAGAGACAACTCTGGGTCTGGTATAGATGCAATACAATCAAAGTCACCTAAATAAAAGGTAAAAAAAAAGGCCTGTCCATTGAAATGTTAAAAATGTATCTTGTTGATAAAATGAGGTTTGGATCGAAGCATCCGTATATCCCTGACACATGCAATGGGACAGTGGTCACTAATATCCAAAGCAAATACCCCACTCCAAGCATATTTCTCTGGAGTATTTGTAAATATGAGGTTAAAGTCAACTTCGTAGGGTCCTTTAAGTTTGGACGTGTGGGCTTTGTAATCAGCTGGGTCAAATTTAGATTAGCACAAAAATCATTTAGACAATCAGCATCCTGCATTCCCCATGCAATATTAAAATCTCTGGCAATCAACACCTCTGGGGTAATGGAAATGGCAATTAAATCAGTGAGTTCGTTTAGTACACACTTCTTGGCAGAAGGTGGACGATAGATTCCTGTACCTGTTATTCTTGAGTTTGAACACAACTGAAGACTTAAAGCCAACAATTCAAATAGTTTAGGACTGGAAGTAGCCTTTAACAGAGAAAGAAAGATTCTTTGTGTAAATAGCAACACCGCCACTTTTGCCTTTCCTATCAGCCATGAACATATTGTAACCATCCATAGCAACATCAGAGTCCAGGGTTTTACCAGTTAACCAAGTCTCAGATACAATAAAAACATCAGGGTCTGCCTGTGAGGCCCAGATCTTGACATTATCAATTTTAGGTAATAAACTACCAATATTAACATGTAAAAATGTCAAACCTTTTCTGCATTAAAAATCATACGGAGTTTCAAAACTTTGAGATTTCAGAACAAGAGGATACTCAAAGATTGGATTATACCTATTAGGAAAACAAAGCAGCAATAACAATGACATTTCTCCAGTTAGCACCATTTGGCATGTCACCACTTTCAGATACAACATGTGGAACTCACAGTGACCAATGAGGAGATGGTAAACACTGACTTACATGTAACGCTAATATTGTCCTCATATCTATTTAGTTGACCAACAACCTTCCCAATGTTTGATGACAACAGCCGGGAGCCATTTTCACCCAGGTGAATTCTGTCTTCCACAATAAATCTATCAAAGCTGTCCTTTGTGTTCGGTCTCTGCTTCACACTGCACGCTCAACCCAGATCCAAAATAACCTGTTGCTTTACACCCTGAGACATACATGTATACTGACATTCATTTGGTGAGGTGCTTCCTAACCCCAACTATGTATCCTATATTAAGGTTTTTAATTGATTTACTATTGAATCAAATCTGACAAATGTGAAAAATTATTGGGCTGCCAATATTTTGTCACCATCTATGTAGCCAGGCCTAGTGAGAAAACTTCATAGTTAGGAGACAATTATTCTGGTTTCAATGTTATGCACCTGGATTACATTATTATTATGTTCATTGCATTGAAAGGGATCTCTTATCTTTCATATCTGATAGTGATGTGAAAAATCTGAACCAGCTAAAATAAAAGGTACTTTATGGGTAAGCATCTGTATGAAAGGGATTGAGGAATCCCAATCAAAACAACTGAAGTAAAGCCAGATTCAGGTTGGATATTCGCCTGTAGTTTTCCTTACGTCCACCAACAGCAGTTAGGGACCGTCAACATAGTGACAAATCTAATTGATCAAATTTCAATAGCTCTTTAACCATTACTCCTAAAACTTTCAAAACTGGTTGTAGCTAACCCAAATGGCATAGACACACAGTGCACACACTTTTTTGTCGATTTACATCTTGCACTATTTTAAATTATTTAAAATAGCTCCTTGGTCATGTGACCTACTGACTTCAAACAAGGTTCAGAATGTACACTCAGTAGGCCTACACATTGCACACCCTTCAGTTTGTCCATTTTAATCTCACACGATTTTACATACATTTTTCTAACTTCATAATTTCAATAGCTCCTTGGTCATGTGACCTACTGACCTCAAACTACTTTTAGAATGTACACGGACTGGCAGAGACGGGTGCCACAACGCATCCAGTGCAGTAATGCGACCGATCCCGGAGAAGCTGGCGGGAGCCCCGGGGAGAGTTCTCTTTTTTTTGTGAAGGGCAGGGCGCCCTGGAATTGGTTCGCCCCGAGAGAGGGGTCCAAGCACTGGAAAGCCTTGCGGTTTCGGCTGCGTCCGGTGAGCTCTCCCTGGCCCTTGAAAATCTGGGGGAGAGGGTGTAAATCTCACACCGGGCCGTACCCATATTCACAGCAGGTCTCCAAGGTGAACAGCCTCTGGCATGTTATAACAATGTAGGTAAGGGAAGTTGGCAAAAAAGATCCGGGATAAGGATTGGCTCTAAGGGATGGGTCGGTCGGACTGGGGTGCGAAGCAGGGCTGGGCTCGAGCTGCGGCTGGGGGAGCAGTCGCTCTGTTGCCCTCCTCTCGTCACTATTGGAAGTTCGTTGTGCGGCCCATCTTGCGGTCTCTCGTGCGTGGTCTCGCAAGGGGCTGCGTGCGGGGGTTCGTCGGGGTGGTGTCCGTCGGAGGGCCGAAGGCGGACCTTTGGGGAGTTGGGTCCAGCAGTTGGTGGCGGCAACTCTGGACGCGCGCCGGGCTCTTCTCGTGGATCTCCTCAGCTACAGCGCTCACCGGCCCCACACATTGTAGGTGGGGAGGTCTCCTCTACACTCACTAGACTTGAGGCGGAGACTAAACCCATTGGCTCCGCAGTAATAGGGCATTGCATGGATCTGGCTCATTCCCTACAAAGTGGGGAGAGGCATCTCCAGCTTGTCTGAGGAGGGAGGCCTACATATGATGTGGGTAGTGCCGCTAGATACTGCAATGGGTATTTGGTTCTCAAGCCTATAAGTATTGCGCTGGCACTTGATGTCGATTGGGTGTAAAAGTTAAAGTCCGCTGAAGGTTAGTAGCGGCAACTGATGTCCAGTTTGTAAGACAGAAAAGCCTCTGATGATACCACAGGGCGTGACTAATTACATTTGGTGTATTTGCTTGGCTGAGAAGCCAATGGTGCGAAGCTACCATCTGTGGGATTATGACTGAATGCCTTTAAGTCAGAATCCCCTTAAACGTAACAATACCATAGCGCCGCGGTTCTTCGGTTGACCCAGGATAGCCTGCCTCTTTTGGCAGGTGAGTAGGGCCGTCCGTGATGGGGTTGGGGTGCGGCCGGATGAGTTGTCGCCCCTCTCCTGATGCACACCGCATGTTTGTGGGGAACCTGATGCTAAATCACTCGTAGACAACCTGATTCTAGGTCAGGGTTTCGTACATAGCAGTGCAGCTCACTCGCTCGCTGCGATTTATTGAAAGTCATCCAAGCTTTTGTCGGGGACGGAGGGCGTCTTCCTCCACCATCCTCCTCCTTTACTTACGGGTTACCAGGTGAAAGCAGAAAGGCCAGACTCAGAGTGTGAGAGAGCCCAGGCAGGTGGGTAGAAGGCATAAAACATTGACATTGGGCTCTGAATAGGTAGGGGGCTAGGTGGTGGTCGCCCATCCGCCCAGGCCCATCCTCTGGTGGGACTGTGAGTCAGGTTAGCTGTGGAGGAATGGTCAAATGGTCACCAGGTGCACGAGGAGGCCTCCCCCAAGGCAGGGGGCACTCAGAGTCCGAGCAGGGGCGGCCAGATTCAGGGGCTGGGGGCAGCACTCAGGCTGTGGAGGTTGGGTTGGAGACTTAGTCTCTGAGCGGATAAAAGCGGGCGGGTCACCAGGTGCACATGGTTCCTGACAGCCGGACATAGACGTCTTAGTAATTCCAGGGAGTAAGCTATACTCTAAGGCCAAGGGAGAGGGGTGTTGACCGGGTAGAGAGAGTAGGTGTGGAGGCCTGGAGGTCTGTAGTTCCAGGGAGTAAGCTATACACTCTCAGGTCCAGGGAGAGGGCAGGCAGGTGGGCGGGCAGGGAGTGTGTAGACCTAGAGGCCAGGAGTCAGAGGTCACCAGGTCAATGGGGGCCTGCGTGGAGGTCAGGAAGGCCCCAGGGAGAAGGCCCAAGCGAATAGGTGTGTGAGTGACACTGTCCTTCAGAAGGGCAGAGCAGGCTAATTAATGTAAAAAACATGTGAGATGAAAATGGACAAACTAAAGGGTGTGCAATATAAAAAGGGTAGTAAGTGGACATTCTGAACCTTGTTTGAGGTCAGTAGGTCACATGACCAAGGAGCTATTGAAATTAGTGTAATTGAAAAACATTGAAAATTCATGTAAAATTGCGTGAGATGAAAATGGACAAACTAAAGCATTTGCAGGCCCACTGAGTGTACAGTTGTGGCCAAAAGTTTTGAGAATGAAAATGTATATTTGTGTCACGAAGTCTGCTGCCTCAGTTTGTATGACGGCAATTTGCATATACTCCAGAATGTTATGAAGAGTGATCGGATGAATTGCAATTAATTGCAAATTCCCTCTTTGCCATGCAAATTAACTGAATCCCCCAAAAACATTTCCACTGCATTTCAGCCCTGCCACAAAAGGACCAGCTGACATCATGTCAGTGATTCTTTCATTAACACAGGTGTGAGTGTTGACGAGGACAAGGCTGGAGATCACTCTGTCATGCTGATTGAGTTCGAATAACAGACTGGAAGCTTCAAAAGGAGGGTGGTGCTTGGAATTATTGTTCTTGCTCTGTCAATCATGGTTACCTGCAAGGAAACACGTGCCATCATCGCTTTGCACAAAAAGGGCTTCACAGGCAAGGATATTGCTGCCAGTAAGATTGCACCTAAATCAACCATTTATCGGATCATCAAGAACTTCAAGGAGAGTGGTTCAATTGTTGTGAAGAAGGCTTCAGGGCGCCCAAGAAAGTCCAGCAAGCGCCAGGACCGTCTCCTAAAGTTGATTCAGCTGCGGGATCGTGGCACCACCAGTACAGAGCTTGCTCAGGAATGGCAGCAGGCAGGTGTGAGTGCATCTGAACGCACAGTGAGGTGAAGACTTTTGGAGGATGGCCTGGTGTCAAGAAGGGCAGCAAAGAAGCCACTTCTCTCCAGAAAAAAACATCAGGGACAGACTGATATTCTGCAAAAGGTACAGGGATTGGACTGCTGAGGACTGGGGTAAAGTCATTTTCTCTGATGAATCCCCTTTCCGATTGTTTGGTGAGCGCTACCACCAGTCCTGTAACATGCCAACAGTAAAGCATCCTGAGACCATTTATGTGTGGGGTTGCTTCTCAGCCACACAATTTTGCTTAAGAACACATCCATGAATAAAGAATGGTACCAACACATCCTCTGAGAGCAACTTCTCCCAACCATCCAGGAACAGTTTGGTGACGAACAATGCCTTTTCCAGCATGATGGAGCACCTTGCCATAAGGCAAAAGTGATAACTAAATGGCTCGGGGAACAAAACATCGATATTTTGGGTCCATGACCAGGAAACTCCCCAGACCTTAATCCCATTGAGAACTTGTGGTCAATCCTCAAGAGGCAGGTGGCCAAACAAAACCCCACAAATTCTGACAAACTCCAAGCATTGATTATGCAAGAATGGGCTGCCATCAGTCAAGATGTGGCCCAGAAGTTAATTGACAGCATGCCAGTGCAGATTGCAGAGGCCTTGAAAAAGAAGGGTCAACACTGCAAATATTGACTCTTTGCATCAACTTCATGTAATTGTCAATAAAAGCCTTTGACACTTATGAAATGCTTGTAATTATACTTCAGTATTCCATAGTAACATTTGACAAATATCTAAAGACACTGAAGCAAAAAACTTTGTGAAAATTAATATTTGTCATTCTCAAAACTATTGGCCACAACTGTGCATTCTGAATCGTGTTTGAAGTCAGTACGTCACATGACCAAGGAGCTATTGAAATGTGAATGTTTGAGAAATTCATGTAAAATGAAAATGGACAAACTAAAGGGTGTGCAATATAGAAGGGTAGTCAGTGGACATTCTGCACCTTGTTTGAGTCCTGTAGGTTACATGACCAAGGAGCTATTGAAATTATAAAAGTTTGAAAAATGTATGTAAAATTGTGTGCGATGAAAATATACAAACTAAAGGGTGTGCAATGTGTAGGCCCAATGAGTGTACATTCTGAACCTTGTTTGAGGTCAGGTGGTCACATGACCAACATAATTCAACTAGAAATACAAAATGATGCTCACATTTCCACGTTTATTAGCTTTGCAAAGCAAATTAATGTCCAAATCGTGAAAATAAGACCTCTGCAATGTTGTGTGCAATTTTTCTAACATCATGACACTTATCTGGTGTGGCTCAAGTTGTTTGAAAGCGCGATTATCCAACCTGAAACTGTCTTTACCTCGGTATCAAAACAATGTGAAACGTGTAGGATACAATCGCTAAGGATATTCAGAGTGAAAACTGTATGTAAAACGAATTTTCTTCAAAGAAAATGCAACAGTTGAAGTCAACAAATCAAACTCAAATAGAAATTGAAAGCCCGGCCAATACTGGCATTTCACGCATAGAGTACATTGCTTATAAACAAACCATCCTCATAAAACAGTGTTTCACTAGGCCATGAGCTTGAGATCACCACAATGCTGCTGCTTAGCATAGAGGCAAAACAAAAAAACTAGTTTCGAGCTAGGCCATACCAACTATCGCTCCCGGTAGTTTGAGGTGGAATGGGTGTATCCCAGGTCACGTTCAAATGTAGATTATCAATGCAGAGGGCGATAAACTGAATAAACTGTGTAATATATATATTTTTTATGTATTAAATGTTTTTTTTCAACATATTTCACATTCAAATCCGAGGGCTGGCCATTGGAAACTAATACTAGTTTCCAATGGCCACCCCTAGGATTCGCATCAAACGTCCCCCCATTGTGCCAGAGGCTTGACAATCTCACCTGTCTGGTCCGCCTTCTACTTGCATACCTACGCTGTGAGACAAAATGTCGGAAGGCCTACCTAGTTAAGAAAAAAACAATACATGGTTGGGGTTCTACAAGGTTTCTAATGGCATTTATGCAGGCCTTGAATTCATTACTATACATGGTTTTTACATTGAGGTTTATAAATTGAGACTTCTCTAAAATATACTCCGGATCGAAAGATGTTCCTGATTTTCGTCGTGACCGTCCTTATGGCAACAGGTAGGGAGAGGAAATGCAATGTTTTTCAAGAAGGGAGGGTCAGGGCACAATTTAATCAATAAGTTAGTTACTGATTTGTGTATTTATTAATAAACCTCTTCTTTTAAACAGTTTATATTATCCAATGTTAACTTATTTTGATGTCGAATTCGTAGGGAAAAGTAGCCTTGTGCTCAATTGTATTTTTTCTTTTTTATCGTTAGAGGTAACCTGTATCTCTGGAGTTCGTTGATTTGTCAGGTGTTGATCACCAAATGGCTACATCTGTATTAATTTGAACATGTATGAATGCTATGCATCTGTTGGCATCATGACGTGTCCTAAATACTATGTTTATGTATTTTTTACAGTTTTGTGTAGGCTTTGTAAAATCACCACCGTATAAGTAATATTGAGTGTTTTTCCTATAGAAAGAAAATGTATAAGGTTAATTATAGTCCTATGTATTTTTCAGATAATAATTAGTGGATTTGTGATTCATAAGTTAAATCACAGATTTCCAGTTCTCTAGTGGTGGACAACAATCTATATTTACATGTCAGAATACAGTAAACTAAGGTTTACTAGACACTTTCATTTTAATGCCTGAATCATAGTCAAAGTCTTTTCTTTTTTACTTTCAGATCAAGTATTCATCATATCATAATATTTTTGACTCCTGACATTTTTTTGTGCACACACATAGCCTGGAATAAGGTGAAGGGGTGTGATTTTGATAATATCACATCAATGATACTAGTCAGACTACCTCCCTACTCCAAATATGATATGAAACTGTAGTTCAACAGATTAGTCTATCTAGCTGGAATTCCACAGTGTTGCTACCTTTTTGACATATGAAGAGCGGTGAAGCAATCTTAGCAAGTTGAAGTTTCTGATGGAGCCAAGTAACATCTAATATGTTCATGCCAAATGCCTATGTCTGCCTTATACATTTGATACCATTTTACCCCCTACGAAATGTATAATTCAGTCAAAGCTGAACTATTACATCATCTCACTGAGTCTTGACCATGGGGTCAGCATCTAGGGCTAGGCTATTACTCAAATGTAGAGTTTTGTTGATGGAACATGCCCAGCTTAAGGTCTTGGTGACTTATTGCATCTATTCTCTATGATACCAGTCTTTAGTTATGACATATCTTTGTGACTGTCACTTACTCTGGGTGTGGCAAAAAGCTGACCAGTCTGTATCTTCACTCTCACAGAGCTGCTGAATTACAAATTAGAAAATTTTGCAAATAATGTACTCACGAGAAAAGTAAGCTGCCTTCAGTTAACAACAAACACTTTCTTGCACACTGTTATGGTTGGTGAAGATATCTATCTCTACCTGCATGCATTGAGACAAACTATCCTCTTTTAACACTCCTATTCTCTCTCCAGGCTCCACCATGGCCATCTCTGTCCAGTGTCCTGTCAAGAGGTACGTGGTCATCCTGTTCCAGCCGGTCATGCTCACCTGCAACTTCCAGACGTCTTCCACGCAGCCGCCCGTCATCACCTGGAGGTACAAGTCCTACTGCAGGGACCCCATCCAGGCAGCCCTGAACCCCAGCAGCGCTGACAACATCCTGTCCCAGAACAACCCTAACTACAACGCCAACATTGAGTGTGCCGACAGCATGCGGACAGTGCGCATCGTGGCCTCCAAGCAGGGCAGTGCTGTCACTCTGGGCGAGGAGTACCAGGGGCGAAAAGTCAGCATCTTGAACAGTGAGTTTGGCTTTTTGTGATTTCAAATGTGATGTGATGTGGGGGGGGGGGGCAAGCGCACCAGTCTGTGCGCGTATGTGTGCCTGTCTCTCTCTGTCAGCGTTCCATTACAAGGCTCCTATATCAGAGTGAGTCTTCTGTTGCCAGTGTCCCCTCCTCAAACACACCCTACTTGTCTCTTTAGACGCAGACCTGAACCTTGCCCAGACGGCGTGGGGAGACAGCGGCGTGTACGTGTGCTCTGTGGTGTCTTCTCAGGACCTGACAGGGAACAGCGAGGACTACACTGAGCTCATAGTGCTGGGTGAGTGGCTCCTATCCTCACAGACCCTTTTTAGAGCTCCCCTGACCTGCTGTCATCTTCCACCCGTCCACCACCACCCCTCCATCTTCACCAAGTCCTATACCACTGCTCCTCACAGAACTGCTGTCCTATGAGGAACAATCACTTGTTTTCTCTGTGCTAGTTTCCCCTTAGTTCTATTGGGTTTATTTGTTGAGTTAGCTGGACACCGTGTGGAGCAACACAAAATCTGATAGCAGTAGCAATCAAATGTAAGAGATCTTGAAAAGCAAAATCAAATTTTCAGGCAGTTTCACAATTTCCAAATTTGCTATTTGACTACGGATTCTGTATAATGAGACTGCACCCATCAAGGCTCAGTGAAGTTTCTCCGGAAGGATCCATGACTTCTATTTTGAAGTGATTCATGAATCATGAACCACTTAGCAGGGACTTCCAAGAAGGACAAGTTGTTGTGAGGGAGACTCAAGAGGGCAAAGGTGTAGTCATTTATTAGAAAGATAGTTGGGGCTTTTTAAGATAATTGTGGCTTTCTTTCTTTCACAAAGAGAAAGTCAAATACCACTGATCTCCTGCCTGAGATTGACTTACTGATTATGGAAGGTACTTTCCAGTTTGCCCCTTATAATCAGTAGAGCTCAACCCTAGCCTAAGAGCCCTGTTTTTTAGTAAACTAGGTCACTGTTTAGGTTCAGTTTCAGGAGAATGACATTTGGCCTGAACCCTCTTTATTTATCAAGCCTGGTTGACTTTAACAAGCTTGTTGGTGTTTTTATCAAGGTAGTTCGTGCAACGATTTTGGCTGTACTGAATCAAGCCTTTGTCTATTTTTAAACATTACAGCACCTTCAAGGTCTAACTTTAGAATGAGGAACCACATTGCTTAACATCTCAAAATGTGCACTGACAGACAGCTAAAAATCCACCAAAAACTTTGAGGGGACTTTTTTAGGGAAGTCCCCTCACAACAACTTAAAAAATGTATTATTAACCCTTGAAATATAAAATGAGTTGGTTGCATTGATTAAAAAGTTATATTCAACTGTAACAATTTTTTCTCTCCTTCATGGTCGAGACCACAAAACTCTCTGCAGAACATAATGATAGCCCTAAAGGCTGTGACATTGTTGTAATATGAGGCCACTCAGCACATAACTCTGGTCTGTTTTGTGTTGACTCAAACCGCAAATGAACTCTTCAGTCAGACTGCAGCCTATGACATTTATAGGAAATGTGTGGTTGAATATATCCTCTTTCAGTATATTGGCATGTATTGTTTTTCTTTCCCGTGCAGCTAGCTCCCTCATCTGACAGAATGACTCACTGAACCCATTGTTTGAAAAAAACGGAAACCGAAACCTGTGTTATCTGGTTTCTCTGATGTCTGAAATGAACCTTGCGTGTAGATACTCCATTGTTTACGGCTTGTCCTTGTGACTTTTCACACTACACATACTGTAGCCTTGCATACTAGACCGACCATTGGACTACCAAGCTACAGGTTCTAATACAAATGTATATTTTTCTATACTAGGGCTCTGTTCTCCAGTGTTCTTGATAGACTAGTAAATTGTCACTTTCTTGTCCACATTTTTGAAGAAATTAGCTTTGTCAAGTCGGCTTTTTGAACAATAGAAATCCTCTACTTCGCAGGTTTAAACAGAGCCAAGGGAAACCTAGAACTGCATGAACAAGTGCTATGTAAATACAGAAATGTTAATATTCAATGTTTCATTTTGACTGAATGGCACACACATTAGCTTGCCTATACATGCATAATTATAATCTCTCTCTCTTCCCCCCCCCTCTACTCTTTCTCTGTATACAGACTGGTTGTTGGTAGTACTGGTAGTGTTTGGCTTCCTGCTGCTGTTGCTCCTCATAGCAATCTGCTGGTGCCAGTGCTGCCCCCACACCTGCTGCTGCTACATCCGCTGTCCCTGCTGCCCTGAGAAATGCTGCTGCCCTCGGGCACGTAAGTACCACTCTCCACCCCTACTTGTTCCTTTTCCACTTGGCACAGAGCATCCTGCTTCGATGCCACTTTCACATTAGTATGCCCATTCCATTCAACCAAACTCCTTTTTCTCATTCAGTTTCACTTTGTCAGTTTGTGACCCTGGCACTGTTTACCTTTCATTTGCCATTCTCATGTACATATTATTTATACAGTATGTGCTGCTACTCTTATCTTCTTGGGGCTCCCAAGTGGCGCAGCGGTCTAAGGCACTGCATTTCAGTGCTAGAGGCGTCACTACAGACCCTGGTTAGATTCCAGGCAGTATCACAACCAGCCGTGATTGGGAGTCCCATAGATCGGCGCACAATTGACCCAGTGTCGTTAGGGTTTGGCCGGGGTAGGCCGCCATTGTAAATAACAATTTGTTCTTAACTAACTTGCCTAGTTAAATAAAGGTTAAATAAAAATAAATAAAATACAATTCATAGAAAGACATAAGGTTTTGCTCATGCACAACACACTGGCAAATGAAGTCCTCCAGAATATGTATTTACAGTATGCCACCTAACTACAACGTTAATGTGTCGTAACACTGTGAACTCACTCCTCTCAATTCAGTGTACGAAGCAGGCAAGGCGGTGAAGTCAGGCATCCCCAGCCAATACGCCCCCACGCTCTACGCTCCCAGCATGTACGCCCAGCCACCCTACGGAGGGGTCATGCAACAGCCCGGCATACCCATGCTGCCCCTACCCCAGGGGATGGGCGGCCCCCCACTACACCCCAACGGCTACGGACGGGACTACGACGGAGCCAGCTCAGGTAACTACAGCCCAACTACAGCCCCTCTCCAGTTTTAACATGACAATTAGCTTGATAAAAGCAAGGACTTGATGTGTGACTTTTTTCCCCTCCGTTTTGAGTGGACTAATGCTCGTCTTGATCTCAGTACTGCACATTTTCGCAGCAATGTGGTTTTCAACGCTGGGGTGAGGAACCTTTTGATAAATCTGTTTTTGTTTTCTGTTTGTAGTTGGACATGGCTCCCAGGTGCCTTTGCTGCATGACCAGGACAGTGGCGCAGGAGACCAAAGTGAGTGGTTAAAATGCTTACTACAATTCTCAGTCTGTTTGATTATTTGTGATAATACATAAGTCTAACCAGAGCTATAGCTCAGCTCCCGAATCATCTCGGGGGCTGAAAAATGTCAGCATATTTCATATTTTCACCAGGGTTGGGCTCATTAACATTTCCGTTCAGTCAATTCACAAATTAAACTGAAATTCCCATTCAAATTTTCCACATTGCTTTTTTTACGAAGCAAACCAAAAAAATTGTTTACTTGAAATGGAATTGAGACCAACCCTGCTTGTCACAATCTCTCATGATTTACTCCCTCCTCCTCCTCAGCTCGGAGCGGCTACCGTATCCAGGTGGACCCAGATAGGAATGCAACGCAGGCCATCTACTACATGGAGAGACAGCTAGCCAACCTGGACCCCACCCGGTCTGGTGACGCCGCTGGGAAGTACAACCGCTGTGAGTCTTACACCTACACATAAACACAGCCATGTCAACTGTACTGTACTGCAGAGTTCAGGGCCTGTAATCAGAGTAGGAGTGCTCTTCTAGGATCAGTTCAATGTTGTGTTTTGTGGGTGTTGTTCAAGTGAAAGGGGGAAGTGTTTATTCATTTCACACGGAGCCTTCAACTGGCTTCATCAACTTTAATGTGTTGTAATGTTAATGTGATAGGGCTTTTTAACTGTGATATCACTTGATATCTCTCTCACTGTCTTTCTTGTGCGTTTCCCCATCCTCTTCCTTTTTCCTTCTCCTCTCCCCCCATCTTTCTTTCTCTCTCAGTGGATGGGGGGATGAGCGAGGTGAGCTCCTTACACGATGACCCACGGGGCCGTGGCGGTGGCCGCTCCCAGGCCCCGCCCCTCGCCACCGTGTACGACCAGGACGAGGCCATGAGCACCATCAGCAGCGTGTCCACGCACGGCCAGCGGGGGCGTGACGAGTACCCGCGGCGAGGAGGTGGGCCCTCCCCCCACATGGGGGCCCACGGACGCGCCCGCTCCATGGACAACCTGGATGATATCGCCCGCCGAGACCGCTACCCCAGAGACACCCGGGATCCCCGCGACGACTACCCTCCCCACCGCCGCGACGGAGGAGGAGCCAGAGACAGGAGAGGGTGAGGTTCTTATTTGGCGCCTCTCTCACTCTTTCTCCTTCTAGTGCATGAGACGTACTTCTCAGAGGTCAAATCTGGGGAAGATAATGATTCGACCCAGTTGTTTACCCACTGTTTTTTTTCTCCCCTCAGCTCGGATGATGACTTTAGCAGCCGCGGCGGCTACGACCGCGGCCGTGACTTTGACGACCGCAGACGGCGCGAGCCCTCCCCTGACGGTCGTCGCCGCGGAGGCAGCCCGGTCAGCGGTCTCCAGGGGAGACGCAGCCGTAGCCGTGACGACCTGATGGCCATCGAACGTGATCGGGAGCACGGTGGCGGCCGTGGTGGTGGGCGGGACGCCTACGATGATAGCTTTCTGCGGGAAGCCATGGAGAAGAAGCGTCTAGGTGAGCAGCAGAGGGCGAGGAGCCGCGAGCGCCTGGACAGCGAACACTCGGACCGAGGCAGGGCCCCCCGTGGACCCCCTCCACTTCCCATGTCCCCGCCTTCCAACTACCCCGACCGTCGCTACGACGACAACTACCCACCCCCTCCCCTGCCTCCCTACATTAGCGATGACGAGAGCTTGACGTCCTCCAAGAAGAGCAATCTACGCAAGGTCAGTCAGTCATCACAGGGTTCTGCATATGGGCGTTGAGCATTCAGGGTGCCACTCAAGGCCACAGCGTTATTTACTGCATTGCCATAATGCCTCATTGATTGTTTCATTCATAGAACTACTTTCATCAACATAGTTAAAGGGATACTTCAGGATTTTGGCAATGAAGCCCTTTATCTACTTCCCCAGAGTCCGATGAACTAGTGGATGCTCTTTTTATGTCTCTGCGTCTTGCTTGTAGCAAAAGCTAGCATGCTGTTCCCCATAGCATTCCAGTCATTGTGCTAATGCTAGTTAGCATTTGCGTGTGAAAATACCACTAACTTTGTTCATACAGGATGCCGAGACATAAAAAGAGTATACACGAGTTTTACCTAAACATCAGACTGTTACCATGGTTATTCCATGGATAATCAGTCAGAGAAGACGCTGTAAAAAAGACGCAATAGTCTCTACAAGCCAGAATGTTGACTAAAATGAATGTCTGTGCTATTGGTCCTTTTGCCTCAAGGTAGTGAAGATCAAATGTCCACAGTGAAGTGTTGTTTACCCAACTTTTTGCGGCGCTGGTAGTTTTATGTTGCATGTATTTTTCCATCTCTTGATGCATTTCACGTGATGCACAATATGTAAAGAACAGCCGAATGATACCGAACGTTGTCGACCGGAGTGCATTCCCTCACAATCAGCTGGAAGTACTTCTGAAATTTGCCAGCTGATTGCGTGTGACAACTTTCGATCTGTACTTCGGTTAAGATCAGCCATTGTTGACATATTGTGCAAGTAACATGCAAATTGCATCTTTATTGAAACTACAAACCGATATACAGACTAGCATGCTGAAAGTCAGGTTAATAACAATACTCTGGATATTTTGTGTCAGATTAAGGTAAAGTACGTTCAAATTAAGTTTATTCAGCATTCTGACTTGTGAAGGGACTGTTCCCAAAAATATGTTAGAGACGAGAGAAGAGTCTTCCACTCTGGGATTCGTAGAGGCTACAACGAGTTCCTCTGACTCTGGGGAGGTAGATAAAAGGCTTCATTGCCAAAATCCCAAAGTTTCCCTTTAATGCTAGTTACAAAAAAATTGTATAATCATATTTAGCAGAAGGAAATATATATCCAGATCCTAGTTTTGCCAGAATTGTGGTGGTATGTTTTAGCAGGTTTTTCTCATATGTATGCTTGTTGTCTCTAGACTGACAGTAATGCTTATAGTACAGTACCAGGCCAACTCATCATTCTGTTTGTTTCAACTCCCTTTCTTTTCTGACAGAATGGAGCCGTGAGTCGGGAGATTCTGGTGGTGTGAGACATTCAATATCCCCCAGCGTAACTGATCTGTCCCTTAACACAATTACCAGTTGTCTATGTAAATAGTACTAATGTTGCAAACTTGCTACCGTGATTTTATTTTCAATACCTAAACTCAGATATCAACATTTGATGCTGGATATTTATGTACAAATGACCTTATTGGGGATAATTTAGTAATTGTGTGCTTCATATTTACTGAAAGCATTGTCAGCCTTATGTCCTCTCAATTATTTTTAATGTACAGAATAGCTCTAACTGAAGCACTAAGTGTAGTGTGTGGTTGAACATACCAAGGCTTAATTAAAGTAGCCTACACTGGAATGGCAGTAGCCAAAGTAAACCAGAAATGGTTTTCATTCACTCTTTTTAACCATTAATTTTCACCTTACAGTCATCTTACAGTCAATGTGAGTAACCCGGAGCTTTAAGATTGTAAAGCAAGTATTCATTTGAACTTTTAATTATTTACTGTGAGAAGTCGTGAATTTTTTTAATGAAAATGAGATCATGCTATAGATTTGAAATGGAATAGATTTTATTAGGGCGGGAGGTAGCCTAGCGGTTTCATAGCATTGGGCCACTCACCGAAAGGTCGCTGGTTCGAATCGCCAAGCCAACTAAGTAAAAAATCTGCCGATGTGCCCTTGAGCAATGCAATTAACCCTAATTACTCTGGATAAGAGCCTCTACTAAATGACTAAAATCAAATAATAGCTATTTTATTTTTACATTGTTTATCATCGTATTGGATTAGTTTTAACTGTCTGTCCAGCATGTATTTGTCATGAATAATGGATAAGAGCGTCTGCTAAATGACTTAAATGTAAATGTAAATGTAATGTCAGCCATAGACAGGTTATATTTGTTCCTTTTTTTTCTTTTTGCTATGAAAAATGTACTTACTGCATTGTTGTACAGTCTACTTGTCATACCCACTGTCCGTACTGTGTTGACTGATTTACAACAAGCGTAATTTTACAATAAAGCTTTTTCAAAATGCTTCGTTTTTTTCCCCCATATAAAAATACAGTCTATGGGGCAAACTTCTACTTAAGTCAAATATTCTCTTATTCATGCATTGATGTCAATTGGAAACCGAGTGAAAATTCTAATAGGCTCTGACATGCTGTTCTAGGAGGTACCACCGGATGTCACTGTCTTGTTTCTGTGGCATGAAGAAGAGCTGTTCACTGAGGGAGTATCATGCAGGGAATGCTGTATGACATACAGAAGGCACACTAGTATTTCAGTTTTTGTCTTTATGGTATCTACTATTTGATCACATGAACATCATAAACATACTTTCTTTCCTATTTCCATAGATTTTACTCTAAAGGCCTTTCCCGTTGCTTGTTCAATCTCCATGTTCAATGTCTGCCAATATGTAGACATGACGGATGTGGTGTAACACTGGGTCTGACTGAATGGTGGCCTCTGTTTATACCTGTTATTGAAATGTGTTCAGGAATTTAAGTGTTGCCAAATTTTGCTATGGCAAGTCATGAGGATTGGTACTGTACAAGGTAAGAGCCCAGCTGCCACCTGCTTGGTACATCAGCTCTGCCAGCACACCAGATTTTGCTGTGTCACCCTGCTTTTGGATAGATCTAATGATATGAAAGCAAAAATGCAAACTAAGAGTTATATAGATAATTAGAAACCGTGTGGTTTGAGCCTTTTATGCTGATTGGCTGAAAGCCGTGCTATATATTGAAATGTTTCACAAAGAGGGCCCAACTATCTTTTAATCAATGTTATTCACTCACTACAACCTGCCTGACACTACAATTAAATGTTGTTGCCTATATAAAGACAGTGGTTCATGTTTGACAGATTTATCCTAAGGGTATGAATACATATTAAAAGTAATACAACTGATACAGAATTGGGTTTTTTCCTTAGATTTCTTTGATTGATTCAACAATGGAGAGAGAGAGAGAGCGAGAGAGAAGGAGAAAATGAGAGAGGGAGGGAGTAGGAGAGAAGGCAGATGCCATAGGAGAGGAGACTTGCTGATTCCTATCTGCTGGGAATTAGAGCTCTTCACTGGGTGCATATCAACTGATGAGGTAAGAGCCATACCACATGTATGGGACTTGTGTTCTTATGTTTGCTTTTAGCTTTAGATTACTAATCTTGATTTTATTGCAATTATGTTAATTGACTTTTATTGACTTTGGTCACTATTTTTAATTGCATCAGTCTTTTCAGGGCTGTAATACCTATTGAGAGCAATATTAGTCTTGTTGCGTAATACTACTTTATTTGATAGTCGGCTGAAATGCTTCCATTGTATTCCATTGTTTGCCTTTAATACCTCACACTGTAGTGCATGCTCTGTATCAGGGTACCATTACAATTCATTGGTTATCACAAACGAGTTCACAAGGTGTGTTTTGTGAGTTCAGCCTCATGTCTTTCAAATGTGTTAGCACCTGGTTGTTGGCAGCCACATTCAGGCTTTGGTGACAGGGTGAGTGTGGCATTGTGAGAGTGAGTTGGTGACCTTTTATAACATAAGAGTTGTTTTCATGTGAAAGCTGTGGAGGTTTGGGAACAGTAAGGCTTTAGAAGCCTTGATATAGCAAAACAGAGTTTCTCTCCTCATCCATGTTCTTTTTTAAGGCTGAAAACAACAGCATGACTCACACCAATTCATTAATGCCAAGGGGTGTACAGTATGTTGTCTTGGGTCTGTACGCAGCAGTGTAACAGAACAACTAGGATAGCTAGATGGGTAGAGTGCTGTTTCATATCCCGTCAAAGCTTTGTACTCTTATTCTCTTCTTATTCGAGAGGGTGATCCTATTTGAGCTTTTAGGTAATAAGATGAGGTGCCTCGGGAGAAGGGTCCATTGGGAGAACCAGTTTAAACAAATTCAATTCAGTTGATCTTGGCATTATATCTCAGCATAGTTGACTTAATTCCCAAGATAGAGCCAGAATTGGGTATGAGGCCAAGTGGGGCACAGATTGGCGAGCAAATCCTCCGTTCCACAGGGACACAAGCCAGTAGTGACAGTGGGTGTACGACAGACACATCCAATAATCTAGTGACCCGATTTCTTTGGGCCCAACAATGGCTGGAACAGATGGACGTAATGTCAACATGATCATTCTATGTCATCATAATGTCATGAGACTTCAATGATGGCAGAATGTTAGCAGAAGGTTCCAGACCTGGGTTCAAATACTATTTGAAATCTTTCAAATACTTTGAGAGTTTGCTCTAGCCTGCATATAGTGCCAAATGGGGTTTACAGTGTTTTGATTATTCTATTGATCCATAAAGCCAGGCAACTTCATTAAAGCACCAGATAAAGTACTTGATTTCAAATAGTATTTGAACCCAGGTCTGGAATGTACCAAGATAGCAAGTTAGTAGCATCAGATGATGAATGTTAATCAATGAGAAAGAAAATAATGAGTTTACGGTTCTTTAAAAAAATATATATATATCAGTGAGAGTAGTACCCTAAGAGCTTAGGTATTTGACTGTTGTACTGTTATAATCTCTACCCGGGCACAGCCAGAAGAGGACTGGCCACCCCTCAGAGCCTGGTTCCTCTCTAGGTTTCTTCCTAGGATCCTGCCTTTCTAGGGAGTTTTTCCTAGCCACCGTGCTTCATTGCTTGCTGTTTGGGGTTTTAGGCTGGGTTTCTGTATAGCACTTTGTGACATCGGCTGATGTAAAAAGGGCTTTATAAATACATTTGATTGATTGATGTCTCTCTACTGACACCCTGTGTCTAAGCGTATCAATAACTCACTTCTTTTTTTTTTTTTACAAGGCAATTCTTATTTACAATGACAGCCTAATTGTATAGCCCCCCCACCCCCCCCCCCCCCACCCCCCCGGCCAAACCCTCCCCTAACCCGGACGACGCTGGGCCAATTGTGTGCCACCCTATGGGACTTACGATCACGGCCGGCAGTGATACAGTGATACAGCCCGGCAGTGCCTTAGACTGCTGCTCCACTTGGGAGGTCACAAATGACATCCATCCATCTCTCCTGTCCACCAAAGATGGATGGGTAGGTATGGATCCTTACTCAGTGTGTGCTCTGCTCTCTCACTCTGGCCTGGCCATCTCTGTCCAACAAGAAGAAGAAAAAAACACGCCTACATCATACACTACAAATAGGGGATTGTGTGTGTGTGTGTGTGTGTGTGTGTGTGTGTGTGTGTGTGTGTGTGTGTGTGTGTGTGTGTGTGTGTGTGTGTGTGTGTGTGTGTGTGTGTGTGTGTGTGTGTGAGAGTAAGTAAGTGAGTGTGTGTGTGTGTGAGAGAGAGAGTAAGTAAGTGAGTGTGTGTGTGTGTGAGAGAGAGAGTAAGTGTGTATTTGTGTGTTTGGCGATGGTAGTGGGTGATGATGGTGGTGGTGGTGATGATGGTGAACTAGAAGAAGCAGAAGAAGAAACATGATTCACTTGAATGCTGCCATGACCAAACAATGGAAGACTAATGTGAGAAATCGTAGAACAAGAAGGGCGATGGGTCGAATTAGCTAATGCCACCAGAAGAGAGAAAAATCCAACAAGAGAGAGAGGAGTGAGAGCAGAGAGAAAAGGGGATTGTTGTGATTAAAAGACAATTATCTGTGCACATCGACTTCCCAGTGTTGTGCGGTGTCAGGCTCGAGCTGTGCTGTTCTTTTCTCCCAGCAGGACCTGGGAGACAATGGCTACTGTGTCAGGACAGGGGTGGGGGGGTTGAAGGGGTGGGGGGGTGGAGGAGTCTTGGGTGGAGAGAGGTTCAGTCAAGGAGCACAGGGAGCAGCTCCCCTCAACATTGTGTTTTCATGCTCTATTTTCTAACAAAGGCCTGAGCAATACAGAGTGTGTACTGAGTCTGAAAAACATTAGGAACACCTGCTCTTTCCGTGACATAGACTGACCAGGTGAATCCAGGAGAAAGCTATGATCCCTTATTGATGTCAATTGTTAAATCCACTTTAACCAGTATAGATGAAGGGGAGGAGACAGGTTAACCTTAAAGAAGGATTTTTAAGCCTTGAGACAACTGAGTTGTGTGTGTGCCATTTAGAGTGTGAAGACAAAAAACGTAAGTACTTTTGAATGGGGTATGGTAGTAGGGTGCCGGGCGCACCGGTTTGTGTCAAGAACTGCAACGCTGCTGGGTTTTTCACGCTCAACAGTTTGTGTGTATCAAAAATGGTCCGCCACCCAAAGGACATCAGCCAACTTGACACAACTGTGGGAGGTATTGGAGTCAACATGGGGCAGCATTCCTGTGGAATGCTTTCGACACCTTGTAGAGTCAATTCCCTGACAAATTGAGGCTGTTCTGAAGGCAAAACTGTGTGCAACTCAACATTAGGAAAGTGTGCATAATGTTGTATACACTCAGTGTATATCGCAATATCATAATAATATTGCAGTATTATTATCAGGATATGGACATATGCCATGTGCATATCATTGGTTTTCAGCATTTAACCATATTTAGACCTTTCCTCTGGCCCTAAAAACACACGTGAATGTTCTCATACTGCAATTACAGTCACTGTAGTCAATGGGTCATGTTCAGAAGGCTCCAAATGGAAGCAAACATTTTCAGATAGAGGCTGTGCCACCTGAACTTGCCCCAATAGATTTGTTCAATATCTTCATTTAAGTGGTCATATCATCCTTCATATTGTTATTGTTATAATTGTTTGTATCATGAAATAAATGTTTGTAAATATACTGAACAAAAATATGAACGCAACATACGACAATTTCATATTTTTTTACTGAGTTACAGTTCATATAAGGAAATCAGTCAATTTAAATAAATAAGTAAATACATTTCACAGGACTAGCAGGGGCGCAGCCATGGGTGGGCCTGGGAGGGCATAGGCCCACTCACTGGGGAGCCAGGCCCTGTGTTTTTCCCCACAAAAGGGCTTTATTACAGACATACTGTAAATACTGAGTTTCATCAGTTGTCCGGGTGGCTGGTCTCAGACAATCCTGCGAGGTTACACATGGTCTGAGGTTGTGAGGCCGGTTGGACATACTACCAAATTCTCTAAAAGAATGTTGGAGGTGACTTATGGTAGAGAAATGAACATTCAATTCTCTGGCAACAGCTCTAATGGACATTCCTGCAGTCAGCATGCCAATTGCACTCTCCCACAAAACTTGAGACATCTGTGGCATTGTGTTGTCTGACAAAACCGCACATTTTAGACTGGCCTTTTATTGTCACCGGCACAAGGTGCACCTGTGTAATGATCATGCTGTTTAATCAGATTCTTGATATGCTACACCTGTCAGGTGGATGGAATGTCTTGGCAAATCTTTTATTTCAGCTCATGGAACATGGGACCAACACTTTACATGTTGCGTTTATATTTTTGTTCGGTAAATATATTGTCCTTCCTTCTTATAGGACCACGACTCCATTTTGTTGATTCCAGCCTACAAACAAAAACTCAAACAACAAGCTCCCGCGCTCAGGTCTGTTCAACGCTGGTCCGACCAATCTGAATCCACGCTTCAAGACTGCTTCGATCACGCGGATTGGAATATGTTCCGCATCGCGTCCAACAACAATATTGACGAATATGCTGATTCGGTGAGCGAGTTCATTAGGAAGTGCATTGACGATGTCGTACCCACAGCAACGATAAAAACATTCCCAAACCAGAAACCGTGGATTGACGGCAGCATTCGCGTGAAACTGAAAGCGCGAACCACTGCTTTTAACCAGGGCAAGGTGACCGGAAGCATGACCGAATACAAACAGTGTAGCTATTCTCTCCGCAAGGCAATCAAACAGGCTAAGTCTCAGTACAGAGACAAAATCGAGTCGAAATTCAACAGCTCAGACACAAGAGGTATGTGGCAGGGTCTACAGTCAATCACGGATTACAAAAAGAAAACCAGCCCCGTCGAGGACCAGGATGTCTTGCTCCCAGACAGGCTAAACAACTTTTTTGCCCGCTTTGAGGACAATACAGTGCCACTGACACGGCCCCCTACCAAAACCTGCGGGCTCTCCTTCACTGCAGCCGAGGTGAGTAAAACATTTAAACGTGTTAACCCTCGCAAGGCTGCAGGCCCAGACGGCATTCCCAGCCGCGTCCTCAGAGCATGCGCAGACCAGCTGGCTGGTGTGTTTACGGACATATTCAATCAATCCTTATCCCAGTCTGCTGTTCCCACATGCTTCAAGAGGGCCACCATTGTTCCTGTTCCCAAGAAAGCTAAGGTAACTGAGCTAAACGACTACCGCCCCGTAGCACTCACTTCCGTCATCATGAAGTGCTTTGAGAGACTAGTCAAGGACCATATCACCTCCACCCTACCGGACACCCTAGACCCACTCCAATTTGCTTACCGACCCAATAGGTCCACAGACGACGCAATCGCAACCACACTGCACACTGCCCTAACCCATCTGGACAAGAGGAATACCCATGTGAGAATGCTGTTCATCGATTACAGCTCAGCATTTAACACCATAGTACCCTCCAAACTCGTCATCAAGCTCGAGACCCTGGGTCTCGACCCCGCCCTGTGCAACTGGGTCCTGGACTTCCTGACGGGCCGCCCCCAGGTGGTGAGGGTAGGTAACAACATCTCCACCCCGCTGATCCTCAACACTGGGGCCCCACAAGGGTGCGTTCTGAGCCCTCTCCTGTACTCCCTGTTCACCCACGACTGCGTGGCCATGCACGCCTCCAACTCAATCATCAAGTTTGCGGATGACACTACAGTGGTAGGCTTGATCACCAACAACGACGAGACGGCCTACAGGGAGGAGGTGAGGGCCCTCGGAGTGTGGTGTCAGGAAAATAACCTCATACTCAACGTCAACAAAACAAAGGAGATGATTGTGGACTTCAGGAAACAGCAGAGGGAGCACCCCCCTATCCACATCGACGGGTCAGTAGTGGAGAAGGTGGAAAGTTTTAAGTTCCTCGGTGTACACATCACGGACAAACTGAACTGGTCCACCCACACAGACAGCGTTGTGAAGAAGGCGCAGCAGCGCCTCTTCAACCTCAGGAGGCTGAAGAAATTCGGCTTGTCACCAAAAGCACTCACAAACTTCTACAGATGCACAATCGAGAGCATCCTGTCGGGCTGTATCACCGCCTGGTACGGCAACTGCTCCGCCCACAACCGTAAGGCTCTCCAGAGGGTAGTGAGGTCTGCAGAACGCATCACCAGGGGCAAACTACCTGCCCTCCAGGACACCTACACCACCCGATGTCACAGGAAGGCCATAAAGATCATCAAGGACAACAACCACCCAAGCCACTGCCTGTTCACCCCGCTATCATCCAGAAGGCGAGGTCAGTACAGGTGCATCAAAGCAGGGACCGAGAGACTGAAAAACAGCTTCTATCTCAAGGCCATCAGACTGTTAAACAGCCACCACTAACATTTAGCGGCCGCTGCCAACATACTGACTCAACTCCAGCCACTTTAAAAATGGGAATTGATGGAAATTATGTAAAAATGTACCACTAGCCACTTTAAGCAATGCCACTTAATACAATGTTTACATACCCTACATTACCCATCTCATATGTATATATACTGTACTCTATATCATCTACTGCATCTTGCCATCTTTATGCAATACATGTACCACTAGCCACTTTAAACTATGCCACTTTATGTTTACATACCCTACAGTACTCATCTCATATGTATATACCGTACTCTATACCATCTACTGCATCTGCCATGCCGTTCTGTACCACCACTCATTCATATATCTTTATGTACATATTCTTTATCCCTTTACACTTGTGTGTGTGTGTAAGGTAGTAGTGTGGAATTGTTAGGTTAGATTACTGTTGGTTATTACTGCATTGTCGGAACTAGAAGCACAAGCATTTCGCTACACTCGCATTAACATCTGCTAACCATGTGTATGTGACTAATAAAATTTGATTTGATTTGATTTGATTTGATTATATCGTACATTTGAGTTGTCAACCTTCAATCTTGGACAAGGTCATAGAAAATTGGGCTGGAGGGAAAGATAGGGCCCCTTGAGACCTGTAAGGGAGTTTTTGACCATGCGTCCATGGTTTATGAGCTGGTCACGCAGGAAGTGATGCGATTTGAGGTCACATGCTCCTCATTGTGCCCTCAAACACCAGTTCAGTATGGTCAAGTTTAGTGACTTTCATTATTCTCAATATCCAGCCATTTAGAAGATTGTGGTGGAAAATGTATCGGTCAAGCCCTCTTTTGGCCAGGTTAGGTGGCAGCTACAAGTACTGTAGCTATAGTTCAAATAGGTCTATAGATTACATATGGACATGAGTGGCATATACTGTATTAGCCTCTGAGAGGCTTCTACCACAAAACAACTAACATTTCCATACAATGACATTGTTATTTTAATTCCCATCTCTTTACCCTGTTTGTCCCCCTTCTCCCCGTCCCCTCTCCCATCCCCCTTTGGCGTAGTAGTGACCTCAAACAAGGACGTGGCACTCCATCAATCCAAAACAAACGAATATGCTCGGACCCATCCAATGTTAAACTAATGGCCGTGTTGGATGGAAAGGGTCTTGGAGCTCAAAGCCTCACACACGTCTGTTGGGATGAGTGGGAACAGTGGAGGTCATTGTGGCCAGGGCGGTGCGGGGTGTGCATTTATGAATGGCTGGGCCTTGAGGCAAAGGCACTGAACAATGCTGGTACACTGAGGAGACTGATTTCCATATGGGAGAGGAGGAGGGTGGGCAGTTTACCCCCCCCCCCCTCCCCTCTTGATGGGGCATGGTACAGAGAGGGGCGAGAGGTCTCTTCATGGCAGCGCGAGTGGTGGCGTGACGGTTAGCGTATAGTAGTACATGTGCTTTTTGTTGGGGACAGGCTTGTTGGCGCTGAGGCTAGAAGTCCAAGAGAGGGAGAGAAACGCCTGTGACACTCACCTGACTGCACAGGTGAGTAAAAGCTCTGGACAATATCCTTTTCATGGAGTTAGTTGGAGTTAATTGGTCCATGGAGATAGTTGGAGGCAGTTGGTCCATGGAGTTAGTCGGAGTCAGTTGATCCATGGAGTTAGTTGGTTTCTATGGCCAAGATTGATTATTTACTTCAATTAATGGAGGCTATTGACTTGGTTGCTCAGTGCTTTTTGGCCTCTCTGTGTGTCGTACATTTTGTTAGAGATGTCTAGGTCAGTGGTTTTCAACCGGTGTGCTGAATGTTTTTGATCCCTTACCTATAAAGGTGACCTGACCTGTGGAATGCACATAGAATTTTGACTTGGGAGCATCAGTGCGCTCAGATAAAACATTGACAATACATTAATAATATATTGACATTGGCACATGGTTATATCTGTACCGTTGTTTTTCAAGTCCAATACGCTCAGGCTGGCATCAAGAGCAAAGTCATTTGTATAATTTTACTTTGCCTACAAGAACCATTAGCACAGGCAAATCTGATTAGGGTAAGCTGTACCACAGCCTCTGCCATAGAAACAAACCGATCATGGCTTTGTGTCCGTGGATGAACCTTTACAATGCAGAAAACCGCTCCTCTCTAGCTCAAACCGTTTAAAACTACCTGAGCACACTTGTTATGTTTTTGGGGCGTGGATTCCTGGATGCTCTTAAAGGGGTAGCCTACACTCAAATTAATCATAATGAGTAAGGAACTATGCAAAACGATGAAAATAGTTCAAATAAATCCTATTTAATCTATAAAAAACATTTGTCACAGAAAATAGAAGATTTGTATTATGGATCAGATTAGATGGATGTCATTACCACTAAATACATTAATAGGGAAATGTTAGGTGTTCTGCAGAATTGTTTATCCCGTCAAGGTGTGCCGCTGTTCATAAACGTTTGGGAACCACTGGTCTAGGTGTTGACTTTGGATGAGTTGGTACACCTGAACGACTCTTGCTGTTCTACAGTAATATTGAAGGTATGAGGAGCAGTGTCTGTATAAGGGTTCAATGTGTCCTCAATAATACAGTGATATAGCAAATGTATTGGATTTCAGTTGTTTTTCATTTAATACTCAGCGGCATGACGTGAAATTGGTAAGACATCGAGTAAAATGAGAATCCTTCTCTTCTTGATTTTCATTTGCAGTAAACAAAAATATAAAATACGTCTATCAACATGTGTTTCTAATGTGAGTGTGTAAGTGAAGTGGCAAATGAGCAAGTGAGTGATCTTGTGATTGAGTATTGTGTGTGTGTGTGTGTGTGTGTGTGTGTGTGCGTGCGTGCGTGCGTGCGTGCGTGCGTGCGTGCGTGCGTGCGTGCGTGCGTGCGTGCGAGTGGGGGCTAGTGAAAGCCATGCAATAATCACAGGACAGATTTTCCTCCGAGTACCACAGAGAAATGAACAGTTCCTGCTTTTACCAGAGCTTTGGCCAGTGTCTCACCACAATTACTTAGAATTCTGAAAGCAGATACTACAGCAAATGAATATTCCAAATCCAAATTCGGACGGACTGTTTTGAGCTTTTTGTGCCATTACGTCCATGTGTGCTGAACACATGCAAAAGCTTTTTACAGAAACTATATTAAGAGATGTATTTCTTCATGTGAACCATTGTGGCTAAATAGTCTTAATAAATAGGTTCCTTTCTCTGGCTCTTCTCCTGCGTGACCACTGATGTGAAAATACTTTATAGGGAGGAATAAACCAACACACACCTTCAATCTATATGTGGTACAAAAGGAAATACTGCCAGCGTAGAAGGTTATGCGAAGGCAAGGGATTCGGACATTGACAAGGTTTGGGGGAGGATTGAAAATGGCGATACATATCTTTCCGCAGTAGGTCTTGGCCTCCTGCCTTTAGGGCTATGCAGGTGACTGCTCTGTTTGTCGCCCCCTACTGGGCAGGGTGGAAGAGAGAGAGAGGAGGCCTGTGGTTCACCATCTGTCCACTGTGCTGGGACTGCATTGGGAGGCACTGTGCTGGATACTGGTCCAGAGACACACGGCTGCCAGGTAGAGGATACACACATTAGTATAGACACACACAAATACACTCTTGAATGCATGCAAGTGCATACACACACAAATGCACTCAAAAAATGTATGCCTGGATGCACACATACAGTACCGGTCCAAAGTTTGGACACACCTACTCATTCAAGGGTTTTTGTAGAATTATTGTAGAATAATAGTGAAGACATCAACACTATGAAATAACACATATGGAATCATGTAGTAACCAAAAAAAATTGAGATTCTTCTTCAAAGTAGCCACCGGTTGCCTTGATGACAGCTTTGCACACTCTTGGCATTCTCTCAACCAGCTTGGCTGCTTTTCCTTCACTCTGCGGTCCAACTCATCCCAAACCATCTCCAGTGGGTTGAGGTCGGGTGATTGTGTAGGCCAGGTCATCTGATGCAGCACTCCATTACTCTCCATGATCAAATAGCCCTTACACAGCCTGTAGGTGTGTTTTGGGTCATTGTCCTGTTGAAAAACAAATGATAGCCCCACTAAGCGCAAACCAGATGGGATGGCATATCGCTGCAGAATGCTGTGGTAGCCATGCTGGTTAAGTGTGCCTTGAATTCTAAAGAAATCACAGAAAGTGTCACCAGCAAAGCACCCCCATACCTCCTCCTCCATGCTTCACAGAGGAAACCACACATGCGGAGATCATCCGTTCACCTACTCTGCGTCTCACAAAGACACGGCAGTTGGAACCAAAAATCTCAAATTTGGACTCATCAGACCAAAGGACAGATTTTCTAATGTCCATTGCTCGTGTTTCTTGGCCCAAGCAAGTCTCTTCTTATTATTGGTGTCCTTTAGTAGTGGTTTCTTTGCAGCAATTCGACCACGCAAGGCCTGATTCACGCAGTCTCCTCTGAACAGTTGATGTTGAGATGTGTCTGGTACTTGAACTCTGTGAAGCATTTATTTGGGCTGCAATTTCTGAGGCTGGTAACGCTAATGAACTTATCCTCTGCAGCAGAGGTAACTCTGGGTCTTCCTTTCCTGTGGTGGTCCTCATGAGAGCCAGTTTCATTAGCACTTGATGGTTTTTGCGACTGCACTTGAAGAAACGTTTTAAGTTCTTGAAATTTTCCAGAATGACTGACCTCTTTGCTTATTTGAGCTGTTCTTGCCATAATATGGACTTAGTCTTTTACCAAATAGGGCTATGTATACCACCCCTACCTTGTCACAACACAACTGATTGTCTCAAACGCGTTAAGAAGGAAAGAGATTCCACAAATTAACTTTTAAGAAGGCACACATGTTAATTGACATGCATTCCAGGTAACTCATGAAGCTGGTTGAGATAATGCCAAGAGTGTGCAAAGCTGTCATCAAGGCAAAGGGTGGCTATTTAAAGAATCTCAAATATAAAATATATTTTAGATTTGTTTCACACTTTTTTGGTTACTACATGATTCCATATGTGTTATTTCATAGTTTTGATTTCTTCACTATTATTCTACAAAGTAGAAAATAGCAAAAATAAAAACCTTGAATGAGTAGGTGTGTCCAAACTTTTGACTGTTACTTTACATGCACACGTAGGAACTGTACAGGCACTGTACATGTCACACCTACATTTTGTCATTATTTTACAGTTTGTAATTGTGGCCTTATAAGCAGTACTCTACCTCACACAGAATGTGTCATATGGAGTGATGGTGGAGGGGTGGGCTTCTCACAGGCAGCTCCGAGTGCTGTGTGTGTGGGAGGGGGGAAAGGGTGTGCTTTAAGACCATCTGCTCCTTGGGGTATTTTAGTGGGGGCCAGAGCTTGTGGACCAGCGCTCGTCACAGGCAAACAGCAATGCAAGCTGTGAGCTGGCCTGTTCCGGAAAATTCCTCCAGTTTCTGCCTCACAATGGGCAGTGTTCCGCGTACAGTGTTTCCTTTATTCCAATGAGCCACCAGCGAGCACTCACATACATAAAGTATATGATATTAAGAATACAAATGATCTTGGCTGAGCTGGCTCCTTCTCTTGAGGACAGTGGGGCCATTTGTTATTGGTTGATCATTTGGAATATGAGTCGGTAATATGTCAAGGTGTCATGGCCTGTTTCGGCCCTACTGATTCTGTGCCGATAGTCTCATTGTTGCACTAGACGTCATGGAAATAGCCTACACTAGGGCATATGCACAGTGTACACTGTGATTTTCTCTTTGAATAATAATTGATAGAATGAAATTATGGGGATAAGGATGCCTGTGATTATTCTGTCTATTAACTACTGTGTTGGCGCTGGGATAATCCAGCCCCCACAGGCTATGTGAAACGTTATGAAGAACAGGAGGAGTGATCGAGTGTACGCCTAGGGAGATTCTCAATTGAGCAAAAGTACGTCCTCTCCTCGACTCTCCCGTCCTCCTCTCCTCTGTGACCCAGAAACCGATAAGTGGTCGAGAGATTTACCTACTTCAGCAGAGGACGCACAAGAGCATCCTAACGCCGGCTAGCGCGGAAGGGTTTTAACATCCGCCACACCCCCTTTGAATCAGCTGTTGTTTTCTCGAATGAGAATGCACACATAAATGCACACATTTAAAAACTATACACTACTTATTATTTTACCTTTAAAATGGCTTGCACAACTAGCTACATTTGTTTTTATCACTTTACACATTTATTTGGGGATTCCACCCCTAGAAACGTCATCTGCCTGCTGATGCTTGAGTGGAGAAGGAGAGTCTCATTTCATACAAGGACATTTGCTTCCAGATTCCCTGGACAGAGGAGAGGATGCAAGAGGCGAGCAAAGCCAATTGAGATTCTCCCATATACTCCTAAAGGGGAATTTGTGTTGCAGTCATTTATACAATGTGAATGTTTCAAGAGTGAAAGTCCACACTAAGGTCATTGCCTATGCTGTACATTTCAACTACCGTATGTATCACAATACAGAACTGTGACCTGTACCAGTGTGATGTTGTTATTACTGTATAACACACAGAAACCGACAATCATGAATAAGAAACAACTTTATAAAATTATTTCATCAGCGTGTTATTTTTATCTCAATACCATTAACTAAAGTATAGCAGTTTGGAAATGTTGCTGTGCCAACAATGCTAACAATGACAGTGCGATAGTGGTCAGATTAGCAGATGAGCATGCATACACTCTCAGCTCTGTACATGTTTGACATGGCTTAGGAGGAACCCTCCCCATGTGTACACACACACGCGCACGCACACACAGGCACACACAGGCACACACAAAAAATGACCATGGCGCAGGGAAACACTGCTTTGTCCCAACTGAACGACAGCGAGTGGAGGAGGATGGGGGGAGGAGAGAGGAGGGGGCAGGGAGGAAGGTCACATAGCTGTCGTGTCGCCATAAAGCTGTAAGGGCCACAGTGCGAAGTGTGCTGGCACGCCGTGTGCTGCGTGTGTGTGTAGGGGTCTGTGGCATGCTGCACATTCGTTTGTACAGGCTCCAGTCTGTGAATGAGGTATTCACTCTGACGTTACCAACCTCCCCCACCCAGGCCTACTCAGCCCATCCTCAAGTGTGTTTGTGTTGGGATTCCCTTGAAGACATCCATGGCTTGGTGGATGTCATCATATGACTTAATGGCTCTTGGAGACAGTGACTCACGCCACTTAAACTATAACAACCGCTCCACTATGAAATAGAAGTATTCTTTGTTGCGTTGATATGTTAAGTAGGGGGTACTCCTAGTTGCTTGCTGGACCATGTTCTCATCCCACATCCACAAACATACCTTATGTGGGAAAATATTTGGTGTGTGTAGTGCGTCCAAGGGAATGCCCAAAACATTTTACAACACCAATATACTTATTTTTTAGTAATAAAATAAGAACCGTCGTTGTTCATTTCTAGATCAAAATCCCAGGTTAGCATCTTTTGGCTTAGTTTTTTTTCATATTTACTCATTTTGGCTGCAAACGGTAGTCAACGAGGGCACCGTACAATAACTAAAGCCTCTAACTGAGGGGATGTATGATTCCAATGGAACTGTTTGGAAATGGAGAATATTCTCATCTGTATGGGTATACACCCAGCCATGCTCCTCTAGTCATAGTCACTAGTCATAGTGATGTTATGACTCAACATCACCCTGAGGTCACTGGCTCTTTGTGGATACAGTAGGTTCTAGCGGGGAAGTTATCTAATGCTAGCAGGGTTACTTTGACCTGGTTGTGAGAGTCAAAGGCCTGGTCCATGGTCTGAGACAGACTGGCCACAGCAGAGAGGGCGGTAGAGGAGAGGAATGTGTGGAGTGGGTCTAGGAAAAGGCAGAGAAATGTTTGAATTCATATTCAAAACTACACACCACACACATTCACCACAGCCTGCAGCTCACAGTCGCTCTCTTTCCCTCTTTCCCTCTCTCTCTCTCTGCCTCTGTCCCTCTTTCTCTCCCCATCCCCTGTCCTAGAATCCATAGAACCCGGCAGACAGGATTTTACAACCTGTGGAGACGCACAAGGGAACCACACTCCCGGGGAGAACGTAGAACCGACAGAACCGAGGGAAAGAACCGAGAGGGAGCCGGAGCCTGGTGCTGAAGCTGGTATGAGGCAAGTGGTCTGTGGCTGGTCTCTGTGCTGGCCATTTGTCTGTCAATCAATGGCTCTCGTTGTTGTTGCTGGTGGTGTCAGTGCCCTGCTCTCCGGGCTATTCTGTTCATCCTGCCATTGCTGAAGCATTGACTCTCAGCTCAGACACAGTCCTTTCTCTTGGGGTTTTGTCTAATGCAGATGGTACAGCTTGACGAAATGTTTTAGAAATATTTTACTGGCATTGGCTATGATTGCCCTGACCTAGAGCCTCATGGTTTGATTTAAAGGGGTCCAAGTCAACTTTATAAGTGATCTGTATGTGGACCGTACTTTTTACTTTGGATTTTAAATGTGTATGTCTGTGTGTATAAGTGTTACGACACAGTTTGGAAATACGCACGAGCATGCTGTTTGTGTGCGTACAATCGCATGTTTGAGAGCGGGATGTTCGTGTGCCTCAGCCCAGAATAACCTCTCGCTGTTGTTGCCAAACTGCCTAAAACCAACCGAATTTGCCCTTATTTTCCGTAGGAACACAGCTTATCAGCCTATAGACTGTCTGGGGACGTAGTGATGTGTTAATCATGGAGCTCTCCAACACAATCCACTCTTAGGCCCACCATCTGCAGCCACCGGCTGCTCGGGAGACACAGACTGGTAGATACAGAGTAAAGGGTCCAAACAACCAACGGACCAAATGATGATGGTTGACGCCATGATGTAATGTAGTGGATAAGGGTCTAGGGACTAGGGTAGTGAGTCATGGTTCTGAACAGTACCCAACAGTGACTGTCTGTCGAAGACCTGGGACTTACGTATGAATAGCCTAATGAGTGACTCTACTAGCACTGCCACTACCGCGCGGCCGAACAGGTGCCGTCTGAGAGAGAGAGTGTGCGTCATCATGTCTATGTGTCAGTGCCAGTGAAGAGCCTGCTCTCCGTCTAAGGCAGAAGGGCTGATGTCATCGCCTGATGCTGATGTCACTTGTTGTGTTTTTTTTTTTATACAGAGAAGTTAAGGGAGACGGCTGTTGAGGTGTCTGGGTGTGATTGGGCACCCTCTAGTGAACATTACTACTACTACTACTGCGACCACCAAGCTGAGGAATCAGATATTTTCTGTCTTGGCTACTTTTCGCCCATTGAGCAATTCAAGGTAATAGTCAGTAATGTCTACTGTCTTTTTACACACAATCATATGGACATATGTCATTGTTACCTGAGATAAAAGCAACATAGGCTCATTAGAATATGTAAACAAAAAAAAGAAGACATTTAACCATTGCAGCTATATGTCACCACATACTTATATGTCACTATAATATTATATTCAATATATATCACATAGCATTGGGCTCCATTGGACAAGAACAGAATGGTAAAGTGTGAAGTTGTGGATGTGGATGTGTAATTGAGGTCTGATGTCTGTTGCAGAGGCCTCTGGTTCAGGGTTAAATAGACGCCATGTGGTGTTTGGAGCTGCTTCTGCCGCTGTTGCTAATCATCAAAGGTAAAACTTGTATGTTTCTTTCCCTCTTGTCAGTGTGAATAACTACTCGATTACATCACAATAACTCAGACTGTAAATTCCCTTGAAGACTGCAGATGTAATACTAGAAATCCAGTAATCTAGATATGCAATTGCAATGTAAAACTGATTGACAGTTGACTTTTTAGAGTATGTCAAACATACAGCAAACAACACTAAAACAAAAGGGTACAGCGTTGTCACAGGGTCCAACTGGCACACATGGCAGCAGGGAATCAGCCTACTGTTCCAGTGCTTTGTGATGGCTGGCTGGCGTCCATCTTGGCTCAACCTTGTCCCTCTCACTAAAACAGTGGTGCCAGTGGTGAGAGTGAGACATATGCTTCCTCCACATAGGGTCTCTGCTCTTACCATCTCAAGCAGGGATAACATCATGATATCATCCTCTGTTCTCTCTCTCTCTCTCTCTCTCTCTCTCTCTCTCTGTTCTCTCTCTCTCTCTCTCTCTTTGTCTCTCTATGTTCATCTTTTCTCAGTGATTCCATTTGAAACTGTAGATGTATTGTAGATTGATTGTTCATTGATACAGTATACAGTTTCGCTCTCAATATTCCCATTTCCAATCTTAGTCCCATATCCCTCCTTCCCTCCCTCAGATGTCAGTGGCCAGTGGAACGTATGGATACCCAGGGACATCTCGGCCATGACCAACTCCTGTGTGGTCATCCCCTGCACATTCATGTACCCGTCTGGTATCCGGCCGTACCGCGGCATCCACGGCATCTGGTACTTTGGCCAGCCCTACCCCCAGCTCTTCCCACCTGTGGTGTTCAAGACGCGCACAGAAATCGTACATGAAAGTTACCAAGGGCGTACCAAGCTCATCGGGGACCTGCACCAGAGGAACTGCACTCTGCTCATCAGTAATATCGGTACAGAGCACTCAGGGAGGTACTACTTCCGTGCCGACCTGGGCGGTGCCAACATCTACACCTACCCAGACTTCTCTGAGCTCAAGGTGCTGGGTAAGCCTGCTGAGAGACCCTGAGGGGCCATGTTTACAATTGAATGTGTCACATTTATGGGCTGGTTTGCCCTAGCCTGGTACCATATCTGTTGTGCTGTCTTGTCAACTACAGTGGACACTGACAGTAGGAGATGGCAAGCACAAATAGATCTGGGACCAGGCTAGGATTGCACTAGCTGTGATTATAATTATTGTAGTTTTTTTTGTGAATTGGGGAATTTTCACTCGTTCACTTATGTCCTTTCTGTCCCCCAGACCAGCCGAACATTGACATCCCTGAGGAGATAGTCGCTGACGAGAATCTGGAGTTGACGTGCTATGCTCCAGACAACTGTCCAGAGAATAGCCCAGAGATCCAATGGATGTACACAGACTACCTGCCTGAACCCGAGTATTCCTCAGACTACGTGGAAGAGAGCAACACAGCCGTGCTGTCCAGCACGCTCACCTTCACCCCCAGGCCCATGCACAACGGTCAGCTGCTGGGCTGCAGGGTCTACTACCCCAACACCACCCTGGCCTACGAGAGACTCATCTCTCTGGATGTCAAGTGTAAGTGACCAACTGACCGTTGTCACTGAACCTGTAGCTTGAATCCTCAAATTCTGTGAGAAGTGTGTCATTTGGACACAACAGAGGGGACATTATGTCATGTGGGGGATTATATTAATATGGAAAAACTAATCCTGCCGACTACGCCAAATGTAAAAGTAGCAGTGTTACACATATTTCTGATATACACATTGCAGAACCATTGTCAATATCTACAGTCACCCGTTATTCTCCATCTACAGTAGAAGGATAACAGCTTGACTTAGCAATGTATTGCATGATTGTGACATGGTACACATTGGGTATGTTAGCCTGGCATCCAAACCTGTTTTTCTACATTTCACCTTTGTTTTTCTTTGAAACAATGATGAGCGCAGTGTTGGGTCTGGTTTAACCAGGTTATACACTTGTCACTTTTACAAGTCTAACCCCACCTTCCCCTTCCTCTCACCCCAGATGCCCCTCGCTCGGTGTGGGTGAACGTGTCTGCGGAGGTGATGGAGGGCAGCTCAGTAACGCTGCACTGCGAGGTGGACAGTAACCCTCCTCCCAGGATCTCCTGGCTGTTTGGGGACCAGGAGCTGCTTTGGGACACGGCCTCCAACACCTCGCTCTCCCTGGAGGACTTAACCCCCTCTCAGGAGGGCATCTACACCTGCGTGGGGAATAACGGCTACGGCGTCATGAACACGTCCATGTACCTGGCCGTCTTGTGTAAGTGTCATTGTGCAACATGGTGTTTGTGGAATGATCAAAAATAGTTAAATTTAATCATTGTAGTTAAACAGTATGTCAACCAAGCTGACATTTTAGTTTCTGTCATTTGCGGTGACATATGTGACCGACCGGCTCGATTCGGTCTTATTTAGTAAAATTTGAAACAGTGTTTTTTACATTGGATAAAAGTAGAGACTAGAAAATGGTATATCAAACATTACAGTTGAGGAACAATGTGAAAGTAATTCTGCTTTGAAAGTTGATTAACTTGTAACCCCACTTTTAAGAAAATGGCACTTTAATGTTTTGGTAGACCTATTGGAGAGCTCTTCTTTGTCTACACCATTCAGCATTGTTCACACCCTCTTAAGACATAGCCTCACCAATCTCTGTAAGGATTCACATGTGAGGCAATGTGCTAAACAGTGAGTATGGTCATGTACTAAACAACCAAAGATTTTAAGACTAAAGGCTGGTTTATACTACTTCTATCAACATGTCTGTATACAGTTGTCAATTAATTATTACAGGAAAATAAACTCACAACAAGATCATTATTTACAAGTTAATGGTTCGCTAATTACAGAAAATAGCTTATGGTTGAATTTTTTTACTTGGACACTGTCTCGTTGGCCTAACGTTATATTCTAATTTGATTTTGGGGCAGGTCATGCTGTTCTTCACATTACAGTCTCTGGTAAACACACACTACATCAAATAACATCTAAGTTTATTTGTCACATGCACAGGATACAGAAGGTGTAAACTGTACAGTGAAATGGCTACTTGCATAGTGGAGTCTTTTGTTTAGACATGTAGCTAGCTAGCTAAACAATGAACCATTATCCCAACTCATAGCATTAGTACCCTGCATGAATTTACAGGTAGCTAAACTAGCAAATGGCTCTGAGATACGAATAATATTACTACACAGATCATACACGTAATGTTAGCTAGCGAGCCAACCAGACAGCCAGCCAGCTAACGTTAGCTAGCAAGCTAACAGTACGCTTTAACTTGCATTGAAAACGACTTTCTGACAAAATTAGAAATGTATAATATCTTAAAATGTTGCTATCTATACTCTCTTACCAGTATACAGTACATGGATGAATGCTTCTCCCTCTGTCACGGATGACATGGTTGCCCTTAATTCTGAAGATGTAATCCGGAGACAGGTGTTTTATACAGCAGACTTCCGTGTTTTCTTTTCGACTCCCTCCACATTTGCTATAAAACGCTTACATTTTCTCCATCTCCTTAGCTATCATGCTCTGCTTCCACCGGGAATTCCAATGATTTCAAAACTCGGTCCTCCAGAAAGTGGAGAACTATCTTTCAGAAAAATCTGCGTTAGAAAGGATGACCTAGACATACTGAGCAACTCATTATAGACAGAAGCATCTCTCGGCATGTCCAGCCCATCCATTATCTCAGCCTGTCCAGCCCATCCATTATCTCAGCCAATCATGACTAGTGGGAAGGTTCCCACTTTTTCCGTGGCTAAACCAACTAGGCTCGTAATTTTAACAATTGTATTCATATTTACAGATGGCATACAAGTTTGTTATTAAGGCACATGAAAGTGCACATGATCCAGAAGGCATTTCTGCCCAAAAACATATTTTTATTAATAAAAAAATTATAATTATGTTCAAATGTCTCTCCTGTGAAGTAGTAACGCGCAATATATATAACAATGTGTTAGTTATGTGATAAACCTGGCCCATAGCTTCCTGCTCTTGGTGATACACAGTACAACATTTCATCCTCTTTAACTGACTCCTTTGTTCAACTCCTTTCTTTCTCCTCATTTAACTCTACCTTTCATCACCTCTCTATACTCCCTGCAGACCCTCCCAGTGAGCCATTGGTAAATGGTTCCCTGACCATTATGGAAGGTTCTTCCATCTCCCTGCAATGTAGCACACAAGGCAATCCCGCACCCACCCTCACCTGGCTGAAGGACGGGGAGCTGGTGGGCACCATCACGGCCGAGGAGGTGTCTGTGCTGGAGCTTCTGGAGCTTACCCCTCAGGGAGAGGGACAGTACCGCTGCCTGGCAGAGAACGAACACGGACGAGCCAGCAGCTCCCTCAACATCACTGTGGAATGTGAGTGGGTCATCATGTTGTATCATAACATATGGTATCATATCATACCGTATTGTACCACACTACATTACACTACGCTACACCATCCCATCCCACTCTACATGTCAGTCATAGCCCTACCTCCACCCTCTCTTCAGACGCCCCAGTCCTTCTGGACGAGTCCAAGTGCGCGGTGGTGAGGGAGGGAGTTCAGTGTGTTTGCATGGCTACGGGTAATCCTGAGCCCACCATCGAGTTCTACCTCCCCGACAAGAACATCACCATCAATGACACGTTTGGCCGCTACAACTACTACACGCACACGGACGGCCACACGTCCACGGGCATGATCAAGCTACGGGAGAAGGGCGAGCGCCTGGGCAACGGCGCTGTCAATGTGCACTGCAGCATTAGCAACATGTACGGGTCGGAGAGCTTTCATTTGGAGTTACAGCAGGAGAGTGAGTACACAAGTTCAGGTTCATGGTTAAACACAGAACTGCATACCATTAACATGCAAACAATTGTATAGCCTAGCATACATGAGAGATTGAACTGAAATGAGACGTGTAGTACCTTTATATGATATGTAAATCGACTGTATAAGTAAGACCACAAACTGACTACCCCATTGGCTTGATATTGAAATGGCATTATCTTGAATTAAATACGTTATAGTACCATGACCTAGTTAAACAGTATTTTCTGTTTCTACATTGTCTTCAATATGATGTTCTTGTCTGACGTTAGAGAAGTACATGATGGCAGTGATCGTTGGCACCATCGGTGGAGTGGCTGTCATCGCCTTCATCATCGCAGCAGTGAGATATGTGGGCCATAACAACAAGAAGTGAGTATCCACCCTTCACTAACTGTGACAGGGGTCGATGCGAGTTACAGGTAGTAATTTCCTGTTTGAATTGACGATAAGGAAACACTTCAGCCTAGCCATCCATTCTAAAACACCTCTGTGTATTCATGAGTGAATGATTGATCGATGGACGGACCTGAGAATCATGGTCATAAGTTATGCTAACGCCAGAGCGAGTTCAATTAATTTGCCATCACTAGTTCCCTTTCTGAAATCCTCTGAGACGGAGATCCAAAATGGCTGCCTGGTGGAGTGGGGTTAGCAAGCCAGACTAACCGTAGCCTATAGTTTGCAGGCTCAATTCCCTGCTTTGATACTGCTTTGTACCCTTGACCTGCTATGCTAAAAATACAGCCACGGTAGCCTACTTAACTAAGGTGCTTCAGCATTATAGCAATACATCACATTCAGACAAAAGCTTTTACAGGAAGTCGCTCTAAGAGAGGGTGTCAGCTCAACCGCAACTAAACCCATGAAACAATAACCACAACCATGAACGTCAACCACAACCATGAATCATAGGCCTGTAGATTATTAACTATGTTGGGAAACAGGCCCTTGTTTTAAAATGGATGCCCAGGCTTGGAGTGTCGCCCTGAGTTAGTTAGTGGCCATGAAACCGAGTCTGATCTTGTGACTCCACCCCCCCCCAGAGAGAATGGCAACCCTGGGCAGGACCTGGTCTCTAAACTGGAGAACCCAGCGTTGTACTACAGCACAGTCAAGAAGGACAAACAATGTTTGAGGAAGAAAGTGGTGAGACATGTTGATGATGATGACTATAATGGAGATAATGACCATTCTCAGATCTGTCTTAGACGGGAACATGATAGCTTACACGTTGCTGATACTGATACTATACTGGTTCAAATCATGTCCCATTTTTGATGCACAGTAAGGTTCATTCCGTGGAGATACTCATAAATAAAACTTCTCATGTTAAAGATAAAATGTAAACTTCCCCAGCCAACTACTGGCCTAGCCTGAGAATCCCAGTACCACTATAGCTATCAATCACAGTACCACAGGGGTAGCTGCGGCCACAGCCTTTCCAAACCACTGTTTTCTGCTTCATCGCTTCTCTGCGTTCTTCTGTCTCTTTTTCTCTTTCCTAACTCTTGCACAGCTTAAGACAGAGCTTCTGGGCTCAAAGTTTAACTCCATTCTAGAGGAGAGCACGGTAAGGTTCCTAAACAACCCCGCCCCAATCCCAACTCCAAGTCTCAGTGGTAGACAGCATCCCTCACACATCCCAGACAGCTAAATGATATGATGGCTCAAATTCGTCCTTAATCTACAATATTACGATTTACCATTTGGCCCGAGTTAACCACTTGGTGTCACGGTCCTGAAGTGGATCTGTATCGTGAAATGTCCAGACCTTGCCTGGCAAGGTGGATGTGGCCCACATTCAGACCTAAAGTAGCCCAGTAACTATGGGATGTTGTTAGGGCCACATAACTCAAGCCAGAGATGGCCCATAAGCAAAGTGCCAACCCTCCCCCAGTTCGCATCTCCTACATTCGGACCAGATCTGGGCCATATGACGCATTGTGGTGCCAGAACTGAGCTATACTGTATGTGTCACCAAACAACCAGATCTAACGCACAGTCGTCTGCTGTCTGAGATCCGCTTCCATGTGCTGTATCTCCTTTCATTTCCACGACTGTTGTTGCATGGCTGCCTCGATACTAACATGATATGCTAAACCGCCTCAATCTCCTTGTCTTACGCCTCTGCTAACCAATAACTACTAACCATCCTTTCTTCTCTCTCAATGTCTATCATGTTATTCCTTTATACGTTCTATGTTCTGAGGTGTCAATGGCATTGGTGGCACTGCGCAGGTATAACCTGTGAGTCTGAATGGGCCTTCTCTCTTCCCATACCTTCAACAGGGAGAAGACGGGGATTATCAACCTGTGGGCTCTATGGCAGACCTGGAGAGGCAAGAGCTGAACTACGCCGCCCTGGAGTTTCTGGGGGGGCGCTCCAGGGATGGGGGGACCTCAGGGAGGGGGGATGACAGCAGCGACTACACCGAGATCAAGGCCAAATGAATCGCGATCCTTCCCTGACCCATCGTCACCGCGGGACACAGTGGCAGCCATGTTGTCGCCCCCTTCCTCACGTCATTCACCTCCCCATCAAACGTCTTCCCCCCTCCCCCGTGGACACCATCACCACCCTTCACCATCACACCAAGATCCCCCATCGTCTCCCCCCGTCCCTGACTCATCTCAAATGACGTCCCCGTTAGTCGACCCCCAAGCCTCCAGGGGGAGCCCCAGTCACATCTCGCCACCCAGGACTGCTGATAGCTACTTGCAGGGTCGGAACACAGCCAAGTGGACAATGTAAAAAGATCTTTGTATTATCAGCAGCTGTCGGTCTCCCAGCTCTTACCCTACTGGTCATAGTCACAAAATTCCCTCACAACAGGTGCAATGTGTTTGTTACTGTACTGTATCATCTAGATTCAATGTTGCAATTTCCATCTCTATACCATTAATTGTTTGCATTGCTATCAAGCTTGGGACACAGTAACACATTTTCTGGGGCTCCCCTTCTATATGTCACCCTATATCATACTTATAGCTAGCTGGATACCAGGCGAACTATCTAGATCTGTCCATTATAGTCCTTCTCCACTGTGTCCGCTGCCAGTCGAAGTGTCTGGGAAAGGGGTGTATTTTGTGCTTTTTATTTTCTTATCTCTATTTCTGACCCTGGATCTGGAGGAAATGAGGGATCTCTTCCTGATCCAACGGTTGTCAACACTGACCAGTGTTCAACAAACGCCATGCCTGATACATATCCAATTGAAGCCAGTCATCTTCATCTCAAAAATTCTGTTCCCACATAGAGTTCAATAGTGATGTGTGCTGTGACTCCGTGGCTTTTGATGATGATGAGAAATGAGTATTTATTTGATTTTATATAAAGAGAGAAGATGAATACTCTTAGAGGTTTATCCAGCCTTGAACACAAGGTTCTGTTTGTGCAAGAAGTGGGCTGATTTTTTAGTTCTTATGCATTATAAGCACTGGTTGAGTTGTGGTTTGCTCTTCGGGAACTGTGCTGGGCTAACACAGAATGTTCTGTTTATGTCGTTGGCCATGATTTAATTATAGTATTTTTGGACGATTTCTCTGTTTTGCTAAGTGTAAGTGTTAACTTATCCTTAAATGGGAACCAATGGGGTAGAATACATTTTTGGATCAATCTGGCATACATGACTCCACTGTAGCACTCGCACAGCAGGCCAAAATGTATCTCGTTGAGACAATGTGTGTGTGTGTGCAAACAGTGCTGAAAGATCAGCGAACACTGATCACTGTGGCTGTTTCAAAGTATCACTTTACCTGAGACCGCTTCTCCTAAAATGTCTTCTTCAATGGTTGTGAAATCGACGCCTAATCCTATAGGGTTGTATCAGATGAGGCGTTTGACTGGCACAACATTGAAGCTGATATACCAGTTGGTTGTGCTATTCAAATATACTTGATCAACTCATGTAATGTAATCTCCAAGCTCACTAATGGCATCACTTGATAACAATGACTGTTAATACAATATTAATTATCTGCATATGGATGGGTAAAAGGATACCAGTATACATTATGTAAATAAATACCCTGCATGACTATTATGCTGTCAGCCATATGTGTAAATATACTACGGTATGTATAGTACATGCTCAGTATTACAACAATGATTTACACAGGCAAGTCGGATACAGGTATGGTAACACTTTAACTGACTTCTCTGTCATAAGGGTGACGTAACGCGGTCATAACATAACACATGTCATTTTCGGTCATGAAAACTGATGTGAAAATACTGACAACCCTTTACACTGTCACGACACAAATTGTTATTTATGTAAATTAGTTGGCTAGCTGTATTCTAAGCCAATAAACTGACTGAAGCAAAGATTTGTGCCATGACAGTGTCAAGACAGCTGTCAAGCTTATGTCAGCTGTCATGACTGTTAATAACATATTTTATGTAATTGTTCTGACATGGTTTAGTCACTAGACCCAATGTCAGAGCGTTCAAGATGTGTTACCCAACATTGAGACATGCCAATATGGACATCCGTTTAGTAACACTGTCGTCAGTTCTCTTGAACGCCTCATGGGGGGTTTATTTCTTTCTAAACCTGGAAACAAAATGGAGAAGCGCTGTTCATGTCTTATCTAATTTGTTTGTCACATAGTGTGTTGGAAAGCAGATTTGTACTTTCTTTATTTTGTGGTATTCATTATTGTTATTGTGATGATTTTTTTTTATATCTTTGACACAATAATTCCGATCAGAATTCTGCAATCTTTCTGCAAATTAGCACTGTTATTACTTAATGACAATATGAGCTCTATGATGATGTTTGATCATTCTCTTTATTTTACAAGTCTGTCCCGCCTCAAGCAAAGCCATCTTTCTTTGGTTCCAAACAACAAATAAATAAAGTAAACAACAGAGAATGTGACCAGCTCAGTTTATCTATATAGTGTGTTATCTGTTCTCTCATACCCAAAACAGTAAGGAAAATACACCAAATACATTCTATATCTCCATGTATTACTTTATTGATACAGTATGTAACAGTTATTCCTGCCCCACCACCCCTCATTGTTTGCAGGTGCTACATCACACAAAGCTTTTCTTTAAACCATTTCACTTGATAATACGCACAAATGTGTTACCTTGATTATCTACATAACATCTTTATTAACATAGTTGAACATGAGGAAGATAACAAAAACTTGTAGCTTCCTTATGTGCTTTTACATAAAATACAACATCATTTGGTTAAAATTGAGCTTTTTTGTTGTTGCATAAAACCAGAGACATTACTCAGAAAAAGTTTGAAGAAAAAGTTTGAAGAAAAATGTTTTCTGCGCATCCACACACACAAAAAAAGCATATAGCAATGGAAAATGTAATTTAAGGTTAGGCATTAGATTTAGCTGTGTGTTTAAGGCAATGGTTAATTAGGTTTAACATCAGATTTTATGACTTTGTGGCTGTGTCAGCTATTGACCACTCTGCAGAGCTGCCTCCAGAATGAGATTCATGACAAAAAACACTAACCTGTTACTTGGTGCCCGGGGAGCTGTTGTTGTGGGGGGTTGTTCAAGGGCACAACGGCAGGCAATGGCATGTAGGATTTTATACCAGAAACCCTCCTGGTGCCAGCTCACTTCCCACCAGACTTTTCCCATCGGACCCGGAATTGGAACTGGTAACCATCCGGTTGCTGGCTCGTCTCTCTAACTGGTAGGCTACTGTCTCTGGTTGCAACTTTCAGTTAACAGGACGGAGCTAAAAAGTTTTCCTTGAGTATCATTTACCTTGCTCAGACAGTCCTAAATTGCATAATTTATTGATAAAAAAGCTAAATATAACAATGATAAGAATTTTATGCCACCTGAACTCATGCCATATGTCCCCATGTGTGAAACTGTGGGATTGTAGTTTTACTTTTTATAAAATTGTACCGAAACTTCCTGTTTTCATCACAGATGTCATGATTTTTTTTATACGGTATGGCTTTACTAGCAAAAATATTTGGATGGAAATGTGGTTACTGATATACTTTTTTAAAACAATTGTCTTTTCACACTTCAGGTGACATTTTCAAAGTGGAAAAGAAGTACAAAAAATACAATGAACCCAAATGCTGTGTTGAAGTAACAATGTTAATTACAGCAACAGGGGCAGGCAAACGACAGGTCAAGGCAGGCAGGGGTCGATAAACCAGAGTAGTGGGGCAAAGGTACAGGACGGCAGGCAGGCTCAGGGTCAAGTCAGGCAGAGGCCGGTCACCTCACAAATCCCTTCAGACTGAGGCAGACGGCAGATTGTTGCTCCAACATCGCCGTGGCCCAGGCGGGTGCCCTCCCGGACATCAGCGTAATGATATACACTATCCTCAAGCGGTCCAAGGGGAACGAAGAAGGCTGCAGCTCGAAAACGAGGGAGCACTGGGAGAGAAAGGCCCGGCAGGTTCCGGAATCTCCATTGTAGCGCTCCGGGGGGAGGTAATCGGGGTTCCCAGGAAACCGGGGTGACGGCGTTGCTACCAGCTGGGGCTGGGAGGTTACCATCATGGTAGGCTGCCTAGTAGGCAACCCACGGAATTGCTCCCGCAATGCGTCCAATGCTAGGTCATGACGTTCGACCACGGCCTGGAACACTTCCATCAGACCGCGAAGCAACTCCTCGTGCCTACCAATGGTGGCTCCTTGGGAGGAGATGGCGCTGCGGAGCTGGTCCAAGTCTGCTGGGTCAGTCATGGCCAGTTCGTACTGTCATGCTTCAGATAAGACCCACATGCAGACTGTGTTGAAGTAACAATGTTTATTACAGCAACAGGGGCAGGCAAACGACAGGTCAGGGCAGGCAGAGGTCGGTAATCCAGAGTAGACGCAAAGGTACAGGGGGCAGGCAGAGTGGTCAGGCAGACGGGCTCAGAGTCAGGACAGGCAAGGGTCAAATCCAGGAGGGCGGGAAAGAGAGAGACTGGGGAAAAGCAGGAGCTGAGACAAAAACGCTGGTTGACTTGACAAACAAGACAAACTGGCAACAGACAAACAGAGAACACAGGTATAAGTACCCAGGGGATAATGGGGAAGATGGGCGACACCTGGAGGGGGTGGAGACAAGCACAAGGACAGATGAAACAGAACAGGGCGTGACAGTAATAATCTCGTGGTGTGATTTAATTTAAACATTTTCTTCAACAATGTGTGTTATAAGGAGGTGATTATGAAACTATAGTTCAGTAAACTGTGCATAAACTGAGTACAAACAATATTTAATAAATAGTCGCCTCTTTATAATGCACATTGTTGAAGAAACGTTTTACATTAAATCACATTGCCAGATTATAATGACATTAATGGTGAATTTTGCACTTGACAATTTTTGTAGTATGACAATGTTGTTCTCGATGTCTTTGATTTGAGCTGAATTTGAGCAGAAATGAATTGGTGATTCTTCTTCACTAAAATATTAAAATGTAACACGAGTCCTATACGTACATACATAGGATGTTAAACTGAAGAATTTACGTGTCAGGCTCCCTTCAGCTTGTTGTAGTATTGGGAACTCCATCTCGTTCTGGCCAATTACATTCCTGCTGACACACTCCACGCTGCTGTTCTGGTATTCTGAGGCAGACATGGTGATGGTGCTGTTCACGGTTTGGGCACTCCTGGAGACGATGACACTGTAACTAATATAGACCCCTAACATTGGCCAAGCAATCACTGGTAAGGGAACCCCCTGACTGACACAAACACATGTCAGGACCTCTGCTTGGACCACACACAGAGAGCCATTCAGGAACTTGGGACGGTCTAGGGAAGACAAATAAATAGTTTTTACATTCAACATCATGAGATATGGCTTTTTTACCTGACAGAGAACCTTTAAGAATAAGTAAGTACTGTACTGCATTTTGATAATGAGGGAATTCTTTGAAAAGTGAGTGTACTTACTGTTAAAGTCACTGTTTTCTCCACAGTAATTTTGGCCTTCCAAATAGCATGAGGAGGTAAGGCAATAAATAGGCCATTGTAGCGAAGTAATTACAATTTAGCAAATTAACACTGGAGTGATAAATGTGCAGATGATGATGGACATGCATAGGCTCTCTGTCCCTCTCCAGGAAATTCCAACAAAGTCTTCTTCGAGTCTTCGCGGGCAGAGGCAGGTCATTTAATTTGAGTGAATATACTTTGCAGGTCAGTGTGGCCCACTCTCCCTCTGTGAGAGGGGGTGTCTCCACAGTGGTCTATGTGTTTGGCCTGATATGGTTCTCAATCAGAGGCAGGTGTCAGTCGTTGTCTCTGATTGGGAGCCATATTTAGGTAGCTTGTTTATCAGTGTGTGTTGGTGGTGAATGTTCCTGTGTCTGTGTCTAACCATACGGGACTGTTTCGGTTTCGTTCGTTTCACGTTGTTATTTTGTTCAGTGTTCATTTTGCTTTATTAAAATATGGAAACTTACCACGCTGCGCATTGGTCCTCCGATCCTTCCTACTACTCCTCCTCAGAAGAGGAAGAAGACGAGCGGGACAATTATACTGTACCTATGCACTGACTACAGCTTGCTGTTATGACCCAGCAGATAGCCACAGTGCAGATCTCAACCAGCATCTTCTGTTATCACAAGACATAAGAAATCAAAATGTATGAGATATAAATCTATGCTGTAATAGAGAATATACCATTTGTTTCCCTAAACAGCTAGACAAATGCACAAACGATTCATCACTTCATAATATATTGATAAATGACTCTTGTTTATATTGTTATAAATCAATTTACCACTCTCTACTGTGTACCAGCCATCTCCCTGTCTCACTTAGTGTCTCACCGTTCGGTTGAGATCTTGTTCTCTGATACTTGTGAGCACATTTACAGATATATCTAAATATTGTCTGTCATTTCTGGCTGCGGGAAATGTAAAAATATCTGTAGAGGCCAGAGTTGAGGGTCAGTATCTATCTTTAGTTCCCCCTTTTCACAACCTAATTTTGTGTTGAGACAATATAAACTGTTGCACAGTACAACACTGTGTTAATGTCAGCACAATTAGGAACAGCTGTAGATTATACTAAAGTCAGCATAGTAACCTAAAATACTGCATTGACATTCAGTCCCTTGGTATACTTGTTTGTTTAGTCTTTGAACTAATGCATGAGGGCAGTTCATATTTCAGATTAAATTAACTGTGCATATGGTTCACATTGGTCAGTTACTTTATCCTGGGATTGCATTCCACACATCTTAACACTTCAGTTTTTAGTGCATCTCAATGAATTACAAAAACAACAAATATCAAACCAAAAGTCATTGGTAGAGCTTACACTACTTCAATATTTTATGCTGCTGGTTAATCTTTACTAATAGTTCACTAACATCTGACTCAACCGATATCTTTGGCCCCCGTACACACTTAGGTTGTACAACTGATGTACGACGCATTTGACACAATGGTTGTGATAGATTATATTTTTGTGATATACAGTATATGTGGAAAAATCCAGTTTTATCACAATGATTGTGCCAAATGCATCAGTTGAGTATGTTTTACTTAGTTGTTAACCCACTTAGGTTTACCCTAAATTTCATTTCAATTCCATTCAGTTTGACTATGACTTACAATGGCTAGAATAATTCTACAAGGCTTTTAGTTTAGGTACCAACTGTGTGAGTATCTGTAGTTTGGTGCATACTGATGAGATACTTTAGAAGGCATTTGCAGGAGTAACCAACAGGTTGAGGCTCATGCCACCAGAATTCAGCCCAAATTAAGTAATATCTAGAATCCCTTATAAAAGTCACAATAGCAGGTATTGTAAAGACAGTTTGCTATACTGTCCCTGCTGCAGCATGAGGCCTGCTCAGGAGACCTGTACTTTACACCCTTTTTCAACAGCAGCAACACATATATTTCAGGGAACATGGTGTAGAGTTTAAACGAAAGTATTTAGGAGAAGTAGAACCCCACCTAACAAATATAGCAAGACCATAGCACTTCAACACAGTCTCAAAGTGTGAAGAGGAACTTAACTAGGGCCCACAGAGTGTTGTAAGGGTTGGTCAAACTCTGTGAAGATGCACTAACAGGTCTGGTTAAAATACAATAAAAATGTAATGGGAAACTGAGTTGAAGTCCAAGAAGGCATGACTTTTACGGTAATATTGTTTTTAGAGGAATTGCAGTAACGGTCAAATATTTTTTTTACATTTTAAAAATAATGCAACTGTGTATAAGTGAATGATTGTGGAAAAAATCAAATATGTTGCTGATTTTGAATAAGCTATAAAATCATCACAAAATATTTTTTTTTTTCAAAAGTATGTCGAAACTGGCTATTTCAGCCACACCTGTTTCTGACAGATGTATAAAATTGAGCACACCGTCATGCATTCTCCATAGACAAACTTTGGCAGCAGAATGGCCTAACTGAAGAGCTGAACGACTTTCAACGTGGCACCGTCATAGGTTTTCATATTTCCAACAAGTCAGTTCGTCAAATTTCTGCCCTGCTAGAGCTGCCCTGTCGACTATAAGTGCTGTTATTGTGAAGTGGAAATGTCTAGGAGCAACAATGGCTCAGCCGCAAATTGGTAGGCGTGTAGCGTTTAAAAAAGGTCTGTCCTCGGATGCAACACTCACTACCGAGTTCCAAACTGCCTCAGGAAGCAGCGTCAGCACAAGAACTGTTCATCGGGAGCTTCATGAAATGGGTTTCCATGGCCAAGCAGCCGCATACAAGCCTAAAATCACCATGCGTAATGCCAAGAGTCGGCTGGAGTGGTGTAAAGCTCGCCACCATTGGACTCTGAAGCAGTGGAAATGCTTTCTCTGGAGTATTGAATCATGCTTCACCATCTGGTAGTCCGGCGGACATATCTGGGTTTGGCGAATGCCAGTAGAACGCTACCTGCCCCAATGCATAATGCCAACTGTAAAGTTGGTGAAGGGAAAGCTTAACGCTACAGCATACAATGACATTCTAGATGATTCTGTGCATCCAACTTTGTGGAAACAGTTTGGGGAAGGCCCTTTCCTTCTTCAGTATGACAATGCCCTCATGCACCACGAGAGGACCGTACAAAAATGGTTTGTCGAGATCAGGGTGGAAATACTTGACTGGCCTGCACAGAGCCCTGATCTCAACCCCATCGAACACCTTTGGGATGAATTAGAATGCCGACTGCGAGCCAGGCCTAATCGACCAACATCAGTGCCCGACCTCACTAATGCTCTTGTAGCTGAATGGAAGCAAGTACCAGAAGCAATGACCAAGCATCTAGTGAAAAGCCTTCCCAGAAGACGGGAGGCCTTTATAGCAGCAAAGGGGGGACCAACTCCATATCAATGCCCAGGATTTTGGAATGAGATGTTCGACGAAACAGGTGTCCACATACTTTTGGTTATGTAGTGTATATTGAATACAACCCAGTAGCCGCTAACGTTAATAATGAACGGAATACATAGTCAGTTGCGGAACTGAATGCATTCAACCAAAATCTGTCTTCTGCATTAAACCCTATTTCGCAGGTTTATCCACTTTGGCTGCTTGGTTAAACAAACCAGCAACTTTTCAGTTACTGCCTCAACGCTTTTAAACTCTAGGCTACCTGTCGCTCATAATAAATGCATTCAGCATGCTTGTGAGTTACTTAAGAATATGTCAGCGAATGTGTTTTTAACGCATATAAAGGGATGTACCCTTTTTGCAGCAGATCTTGCATATTGAGGAAATGACTTCATCTATCAGACCACAGAGGGGTTCAAAAAGAGAGAGAATATAGCAAGTGTATCTCTATCCAATGCAAGGCATTTTCCATATTATTCACATGTACTTGTTACAAATAGCCAATCTTGAAATATGTACACATTTTCTCGTGTAAATCTTTCTTATAGTAAAATGAAACTGCATGTAAATATAAAAGGGTATTGCAGTGTGTGTTGGGATTGCAGTCTGTGGCTCAGTTGTTTGAGTACGGTGCTTGCAATGCCTGGGTTGTGGGTTTGATTCCCACGGGGGACCAATACAGGAAAAAGTACAAAAATGCATTGACTCACTACTGTAAGTTTCTCTGGATATGAGTGTCTGCTAAATGACTTAAATGTTAACCAAGTTGGTTTGTTGTGTTGGTTGATTATGGTCTATATACAGTATGGCTGTGCGGTATACTGTACAGAGGGACTTCCTGGATTGCAGCACCAGGTCAGAGAGAGTAACAGATTGGGGACATGAAGTGACAGTTCACACCCATGAGAGACATACAGGGCTCCTGATCAACAGGAGGAGAGAGCACACAGAGAGGTAATGTGCTGATTCAGTCTAACTTTCTGCATGGATTGAAAGACAAGCTATTGAACCATTATATAGTTTGGTTTTGTTACATTGAATGACTGTTAAAACTTGATTATGACTACTTAATGTAATGGTAATTTTCTATTAATCCTTTAGGGCATTACAACACATTGCTTCAAAAGGCTTTATATACAGTTGAAGTCGGAAGTTTACATACACCTTAGCCAAATACATTTAAACTCAGTTTTTCACAATTCCTGACATTTAATCATAGTACAAATTCCCTGTCTTAGGTCAGTTAGGATCACCACTTTATTTTAAGAATGTGAAATGTCACAATAATAGCAGAGAGAATGATTTATTTCGGCTTTTATTTCTTTCATCACATTCCCAGTGGGTCAGAAGTTTACATACACTGAATTAGTATTTGGTAGCATGGACTTTAAATTGTTTAACTTGGGTCAAACCATTCGGGTAGCCTTCCACAAGCTTCCCACAATAAGTTGGGTGAATTTTGGCCCATTCCTTCTGACAGAGATGGTGTAACTGAGTCAGGTTTGTAGGCCTCCATGCTCGTACATGCTTTTTCAGTTCTGCCCACAATTTCTATAGAATTGAGGTCAGGGCTTTGTGATGGCCACTCCAATACCTTGACTTTGTTGTCCTTAAGTCATTTTGCCACAACTTTGGAAGTATGCTTGGGGTCATTGACCATTTGGAAGCCCCGTTTGCGACCAAGCTTTAACTTCCTGACTGATGTCTTGAGATGTTGCTTCAATATAACCACATAATTTCCCCTCCTCATGATGCCATCTATTTTGTGAAGTGCACCAGTCCTTCCTGCAGCAAAGCACCCCCACAACATGATGCTGCCACCCCCGTGCTTCACGCTTGGGATGGTTTTCCTCAGCTTGCAAACATCCCCCTTTTTTCTCCAAACATAACGATGGTCATTATGGCCAAACAGTTCTATTTTTTATTTCATCAGACCAGAGGACATTTCTCCAAAAGTACAATCTTTGTCCCCATGTGCAGTTGCAAACCATAGTCTGGCTTTTTTTATGGCAGTTTTGGAGCAGTGGCTTCCTCCTTGGAGCAGCGGCAGCCTTTCAGGTTATGTTGATATAGGACTTGTTTTACTTTGGATATAGATACTTTTGTACCTGTTTTCCTCCAGCATCTTCACAAGGTCCTTTGCTGTTGTTCTGGGACTGATTTGCACTTTTTGCACCAAAGTACATTAATCTCTAGGAGATACAACGCGTCTCCTTCCTGAGCGGTATGACGGCTGCGTGGTCCCATGGTGTTTATACTTGTGTACTATTGTTTGTACAGATGAACGTGGTATGTTCAGGCGTTTGTAAATTGCTCCCAAGGATGAACCAGACTTGTGGAGGTCTTGGCTGATTTCTTTTGATTTTCCCATGATGTCAAGCAAAGAGGCACTGAGTTTGAAGGTAGGCCTTGAAATACATCCATCCTCCAATTGACTCAAATGATTTCAATCAGCCTATCAGAAGCTTCTAAAGCCATGACATGATTTTCTGGAATTTTTCAAGCTGTTTAAAGGCCCAGTCAACTTAGTGGATGTAAACTTCTTTCCCAGTGGAATTGTGATACGGTGAAGTAAGTGAAATAATCTGTCTGTAAACAATTGTTGGAAAGATGACTTGTGTCATCCACAAAGTAGATGTCCTAACCGACTTGCCAAAACTATAGTTTGTTAACAAGAAATTTGTGGAGTGGTTGAAAAAACGAATTTTAATGACTCCAACCTAAGTGTGTGTAAACTTCCGACTTCAACTGTAGCTTATGCATAAAGATTTATGAATGCAGTTAAAGATATTTTGGAGCAGTTATTAACGCTTATGCTGGGCATTATAATGTATATAATGTTTTATAAGGAGTCACTCATAAGGAGTTATAAATGTGCTTGGAATGCATTATGAAGAAGGCGCTCATAGGAACTGAGTGTCACACAGCTAGGAGTGGTGGGTGCGGAGTCAGGCGCAGAGAGCAGAGGATAATGGGGAAAACCAAACTTTATTACGGTATCCAAAAGTAACGCCAAAAACGACAGACAGAAATAAATATGTCCAACCCAAAACTAGACACCAAACAGTCAGTGAACATAACACGCAACCAACATAGACAAACAGAGAACAAGCCCACACAAAAGCAGGCGGGCCTAACAGGCTTAAATAGCCCTGAAACAAAACTCAAACAAGAAACAGGTGCAACCAATAAGACATAACAAACAGAATAGGAAAAGGGGATCGGTGGCAGCTAGTAGACCGGCGACGTCCGCCGAGCGCCGCTAGAACAGGCAGGGGAGCCACCTTCGGTGGAAGTCGTGACACTGAGACCATACATTTTTCCTTGACATACTCTCTAGGCATTACAGCAAAATACGTCTTAGTTTAATAAACATGCTATAAGACGGTTGTTATGAATGACACTGTAGCACTCATAAAGATGTAATGAAACATTAATATCGGATGTGTATTGCTATGTGTTGTTATTATCACAACACCATTTCATATTCTATTTCACACCTGTGTCCAGACCAGTGGACACCGACAGAGATAGTGACAATAAGAGAAAGAGGAAAGAGACCCCGTGTGATTGATTCATCAAGGCAGTGGAGGCAGGATGTGGGTCCTCATCTCGGCAGCTCTATTTCTCTCTCTGACAGAGAGAGACACATGCAACGGTAAGGTCCCTTTTATCACAACTAATGTTGATATGATAATCATAAGTAGATGTGGTAGTAGTAGTGGTTTGGCAAATATCTCAGTAGACACTATCTCATTATTTTTTTTTACGAACAAGTTAAGTAGTATCCAAGTGCTTTCTGTATTACTCATAACTGTATTCATTTCCCTCCATCAGGACAGCAACAACCACCAGCAACAGCATCACCCTGGACCATCACCTTCAGTCCAGCAGAAATAACAGCAGAGAAGGGACTATGTGCTGTTATTTCATGTACATTCACTCACCCTGATAACATCAAGCCAACCACTGCAATATGGTTCAAGTGCCCTACAAATGACAGATGTGATAAGGATAAAAACATAATTTTCCACTCTGAAACTCCCCATGAAGCTCAGGAGGATTTTAAACAGAGAGTGTCTCTACTGGAGACTGATCTGACAAAGAAGAACTGTAGTGTGATCATCAACGACATCAGAGAGAATGATGCTGGAGAGTATCAATTCAGACTGCTAAGTTCATATACATACTCGAAGAAAGTGAAAATCACAGTGACAGGTACTATGACTATTATTAACAGTTACAGTGACAACCTATTATTGTAGTTAATTGTATACAGTACATACTTGTCAAGTTCCCCCTCAGGTCTCCCTTATTAGAAAGTTCTATCATAAGAGGACATTTACTGGGAAAACTCCCATTCAGAGTCATCACATGCATGCTGCTCTCCTACGGCTGATTATGTGTCACTGCTGTTTTGTACACAGGTGTAAAACTCACTTCTGTGTTTGTATTTCCTGCCTCCAGCTCTGACCCAGAAGCCCTCAGTGTTGACTCCTCCTCTGACAGAGGGAGAACCAGCTACACTGACCTGCACCGCCCCGGGGATCTGCTCTGGAACTCCTCCTAACATCACATGGACATGGAGAGGAACAGGAGACAACATCACTGAGCTCAGAGACAACACCACCATACAGATTAGAGAGGACCTCACCCATGTGACAACAACCCACTTCTCAACGTTGACCTTTACCCCCTCAGCTGAACACCACAACATGATGGTTACGTGTCAAGTAACCTTCCAGAAAAAATATCAAATTGAAGAGACAGTAACTTTGAATGTGACATGTGAGTACCACCTATCCTACATTCTACATGAAACACCTTATTCCAGAGAATCTTTGAAACCTAGGAATAACCTTGATAATAAGCAAATTATACACTATGAAGGCTCCACCTGCAGTTATGTCATGGCTTTGACCTTTTCCCTTTTTAATCATGATCCATTGTTATTAGTCCCTCAACCAACATAGTCTGAATTTAGTGTATGTTTAAAAATAAATGTGTACAATTAGAAACTCTTTGCACTTAAAGATGTGAAAGACCCTCAAATAACTGGACATGAAAAGGTGAAGGAGGAAGGTACCCTAGATCTGACCTGCAGTGTTAACAGTTACCCTCCATCTGACATCACTTGGAGTAAGAACGGGACAAGTGCCCCACTTCAGAATTTCACGGAAAATGCTGCTCTCACCATCTCCAATGTGACAAGAGAACATGCTGGGGAGTATGTGTGTACAGTTCAACAGCTTAACAGGACTTTGACAGCTTCCACTGTTGTCACTGTGATGTGTAAGTACAAACTGGACTGAAATATACAAACTCATGTCATATTTTATGATCTGGAATTACTCTGGCATGTTTTTAGCATCAATCTATCACTGATATCTCTCTCTTCACTGTCTTTTTCCAGACCTTCCTGTGATTCTTCCTGGCTCTGGGTGTGTGGACCAGGCAGAGGTCATGACCTGTGTGTGTGTCAGTCAGGGGGTTCCCTTACCCGTCATAGAGTGGCCACTGCTGGAGCTCAACACAGAGAGGTGCAGCCCCACTACATCAGTGTTGGGTTCCTCAGTGAACAGCACCATCAGCCTGACTGTTGGAAACCACAACAACACCACTGTGGAGTGTGTCAGCAGAAATGTTGTGGGTGTAGTGAGAGAGAAGCTGCAGGTCACGCAAAAAGGAGGGAAACAGAGAGGTGCTATAATTTAAAGACAAACATGGAAAACATTCTTTCCTGTAGACAGATTGCAATTGTGTGGTGTGGTTATTGCAAGAGGTCTAAGACTGCTCTGATGATACTGTTTCTCTCTTCATATATTGTAGATCTTTCTGAAGGATGTGGGAATGCAGTTCTCCCCTGGACCATAGCTGGTGTGTCTCTCAGTGTGACTGTAGCCCTTCTCATCTACCTGTCTACAAATGCTTACATACGGTAGGATCATTTTCACTTATAGCACAATAGAGACAAAATTAGGATAATTATGACTTATATCCTGCTAATATATTTCACATCTAGTTCATAGATGCAGAATATAGAAGTATTTTTACATGAGAAGGAAACTTTATTTCTCAAAGTATCTGTTATAAGCCCAGAAACTGTCTGATAAGATGCTTACTACAGGCCTAGATTTACTTTCTCTGAGTGCTAGAAGTAACTTAACTCCACTACTTGGTTTTTCTTGTGGTTCTCAAAGGAAGCAAGGCAAGAATGTGAAGCCAAAAGAAGAGGAGAGTACCTACATCTCATTGGATAAAAAATACACGTCTCAGGAAGAGTATGAGGTCATTGCCAGGCGTCCATGATAATTGAGCACCTGTTCTTCCCTCCACTCCTAAGCTTATGCTGAGAGTTTTCAGTGCACTGAGATCATTTTCATGTAGAATAATTCATACTGTTCTTCTTTGTAAAGTTTCAGATTTGTATGCATAAAATGAAAAAGTTAAGAAGCACCATTTCTTTATAATAAAAATGATTATGTATTTCATGGAAAAGTATTATAAGTTTTAAAAATCACATACTTTAATTTTTTTAAACTTTTGATAAACTATGTGAATCAAATATGGAGATATAATGATTCTTTGCACTATCATACTGAAATTGTACATTTGCTCATTGCACTTTGTGCATTGCTGTAGATTCCTTCACCTGCCAATTCTCTGACTTCAATATATATATATATATATATCTCCATTCCATATTGTGGTAAAAAAAAAGATGTGTGATGTAGTTACAGTAAACAATGAAGAGGTGGCATGAGATTAACTGTTAATTAAGTAATGTAGAAACTGTATGAAATAATATATAAAGTCGTGGCCAAAATATTGGCATCCTTGCACTTTTTTCAAGTAACTCACAAATTTCCCTAAAAATAAGTTGAAATTGAACAAAGTATTTGGTCTCCACAGTTCTTTATTTCACTGTTAATATTACAGAACCTTTGTTTTTGATTCAGAACACAATATATTGATTTAAATCAGAAAATATACAAATGGCATTAACAAAATTATTGACACCCTAGACGTAATATTTGGTAGCAAAGCCTTTGGTCAAAATAACTGCAATCAAGTGCTTCCTATAACCATCAATGAGCTTCCTGCACCTCTGTACTGGCAGTTTAGCCCACTCCTCTTGTGCAAACTGCTCCAGTTCTCCCAGATTAGAAGGGTGCCTTCTCCTCACTGTTGTTTTCAGATCTCTCCACAAGTGTTCAATGGGATTTAGATCTGGACTCATTGCTGGCCACTTCAGAACAGTCCAGCGTTTTGTCTTGAACCATTCCTGGGTGCTTTACCAAAAAGCTCTAATTTGGTCTCATCTGTACACAGAACATTCTCCCAGAAGGATTTTGGTATGTTCAGGTGTGTTTTGGCAAATTGCAGTCGGGCTTTCTTATGTCTTTCTCTCAGCAGTGGGGTCTTCCTGGTTCTCCTGCCATATAACCCCGTTTCATTGAGTTGGCGACGGATGGTGCGAGTTGAAACTGTCGTACCTTGTGTCTGAAGGTCAGCTTGAATCTGTGTGGCAGTTGACCAAGGTGCTTTCTCCACCAATCGAACAATCCTTGGCTGCAAACTTACATCAGGTTTTCTTTGGCGGCCACGTCCAGTGAGGTTGGCTACAGTGGCATGGGCCTTAAACTTCGTTGGGATAGGGGGTGGTATTTTGACGTCCGGATGAAAAGCGTGCCCAAAGTAAACTGCCTGCTACTCAGGCCCAGAAGCTAGGATATGCATATAATAGACAAAAATATAGATTTGGATAGAAAACACTCTATAGTTTCTAAAACTGTTAAAATTATGTCTGTGAGTATAACAGAACTTATTTAGCAGGCGAAACCCCGAGGACAAACCATCCAGGATTTTGTTGTTGTTGAGCTGACTGTTTTCAATTGGTTTTCTATGGGTAACTAGATTTATGAGGCACTTGGTTGCAGTTCCTATGGCTTCCACTAGATGTCAACAGTCTTTAGAAATTGGTTGATGTGTTTCCTTTGAGAAATGAAGAAGTACAGCTATTCAGAATGAGAATCAAGCCAAGTGTACTTTTTTGTTTGGTGCGCGTGACCTGTAGCTCACTCCACTTTGATTTTATCCGCTATTGAACACAGTATATTCCGTATTAAATATTATCGATTATTTACGTTTTAGGATACCTAAGGATGGATTAGGAACGTTGTTTGAAATGTTTGGACAAAGTTTACAGGTAACTTATTACATCATTTGTAGTCATGTTGGGCGAGTTGGAACCGGTGTTTTTCTGAATCAAACGTGCCAAATAAATGGACATTTTGGGGATATAAAAAAGGAGTTTATCGAACAAAAGGACCATTTGTGATGTTTCTGGGACATATTGGAGTGCCAACAGAAGAAGATCTTCAAAGGTAAGGCATGAATTATATCGTTATTTCTGACTTTTGTGTCGCCACCTGCCTGGTTGAAAATGATTGTTATGCATTTGTACGCTGGGCGCTGTCCTCAGATAATCGCATGGTTTGCTTTCGCCGTAAAGCCTTTTTGAAATCTGACACCACGGCTGGATTAACAAGAAGTTAAGCTTTATTTTGACATATTGCATGTGTATTTTCAAGAATGTTAAATATTTACAATTCTGTAGTTTGAATTTGGCGCCCTGCACTTTCACTGGATGTTTGTCAGGTGGGACTAAACTCAGCAAAAAAAGAAACGTCCCTTTTTCAGGACCCTGTCTTTCAATGATAATTCGTAAAAATCCAAATAACTTCACAGATCTTCATTGTAAAGGGTTTCAACACTGTTTCCCATGCTTGTTCACTGAATCATGGACAATTAATGAACATGCACCTGTGTGACGGTCGTTAAGACACTAACAACTTACAGACGGTAGGCAATTAAGGTCACAGTTATGAAAACTTAGGACACTAAAGAGACCTTTCTACTGACTCTGAAAAACACCAAAAGAAAGATGCCCAGGGTCCCTGCTCATCTGCTTGAACGTGCCATAGGCATGCTGCAAGGAGGCATGAGGACTGCAGATGTGGACAGGGCAATAAATTGTGATGTCCATACTGTGAGACGCCTAAGACAGCGCTACAGGGAGACAGGACGGACAGCTGATTGTCCTCGCAGTGGCAGACCACGTGTAACAACACCTGCACAGGATCGGTACATCCGAACATCACACCTGCGGGACAGGTACAGGATGGCAACAACAACTGCCCGAGTTACACCAGGAACGCACAATCCCTTCATCAGTGCTCAGACTGTCCGTAATAGGCTAAGAGAGGCTGGACTGAAGGCTTGTTGGCATGTTGTAAAGCAGGTCCTCACTAGACATCACCGGCAACAACGTCGCCTATGCGCACAAACCCACCGTCGCTGGGCCAGACAGGACTGGCAAAAAGTGCTCTTCACTGACGAGTTGCGGTTTTATCTCACCAGGGGTGATGGTCGGATTCGCATTTATTGTCGAAGGAATGAGCGTTACACCGAGGCCTGTACTCTGGAGCGGGATCGATTTGGAGGTGGAGGGTCCGTCATGGTCTGGGGTGGTGCGTCACAGCGTCATCAGACTGAGCTTGTTGTCATTGCAGGCAATCTCAACCCTGTGCGTTACAGGGACGATATCCTCCTCTCTCATGTGGTACCCTTCCTATAGGCTCATTCTGATATGACCCTCCAGCATGACAATGCCACCAGCCATACTGCTCGTTCTGTGTGGGATTTCCTGCACGACAAGAATGTCAGTGATCTGCCATGGCCAGCAAAGAGGATCGGAGGGTGAGGATCGGAGGGTGAGGGATAGGGCCATTCCCCCCAGAAATGTCTGGGAACTTGCAGGTGCCTTGGTGAAAGAGTGGGGTAACATCTCACAAGAAGTAACATCTCACCAGCAAGAACTGGCTAATCTGGTGCAGTCCATGAGGAGGAGATGCACTGTAGTACTTAATGTAGCTGGTGGCCACACCAGATACTGACTCTTACTTTTGATTTTGACCACCCCTTTGTTCAGGGACACATTATTCCATTTCTGTTAGTCACATGTCTGTGGAACTTGTTCAGTTTATGTCTCAGTTGTTGAATCTTGTCATGTTCATACAAATATAGTTTGCTGAAAATAAACGCAGTTGACAGTGAGAGGTAAAAAGGTAAAAGGTCAGTGAAAGGTAAATGCATTCTATTACTGATGTACAGTTAGTGTTAACTGAGTGTTGTTTTTTAAATCAATTGCAGATTGTCTTTAGAAATTCATATTTACTATCAAGAGAATCAGATACGTTGTCAAATGCACCAACGCCTTGCACGATAATGTAATGGACGTCCCTGCTAGACATAAAGAGAGGACCCTAAAGGACTCAGACTCCAAAAGCCCTTTCATGAACCTGGAGATGGTGGCATGTGAAGGCCAACAGGTGCAGTACCAGTTACATTCTTTATTCAGCTTTATCAACATTCAGTTAGCATTGACATGCCAATATGAGTTGATAAGACAGCATAAACAGATCTGGGACCACCAAGCTAACATAAGACTCCTAACACAGTTCTTTGTGTAATGTACTCCATAGACAGATGAAGGACAGGCTGTGGGGTGTGAACAGACCCCTCTGCAGGTGGTGCTGAGGGAGGGAGCAGAAATCAGAGGGCCCCAGACCAGTGGAGCCACGGGAAAATTTGCAACAGGGGAAGAACCAAATGATGTGGACTACGCCAGAATCAACTACTCCCTGCTGAAGAAGAAGACTCCTGAGGAGGCAGAGAAGAAGACCACTACCACAGAGTCGAACTACGCTGAAATCAAATGAGAGTAGAAAGAGGGAGAAGAAGATGGAGGAGATGGGAGTGGAGTGATGGAGGAGGGGGTAGACGGGAAGGAGATGATGGGGAAGAATGAGGAGAAAGAGAACAGTAAGCCAGCAGCAGAGACAGATGAGGATACAGTGCTTTACTCCAACGTCAAGGCTATTATGGGTGGTGGTGAGTGACAAAGCAATTTTTGCTAGAAACGTGGGGGATGGCATACAGTATTATACAGCCATGGGTTCTTATATCAGTTTCTGAATCCAGATTGAAAGTTTTATGATGATACTGGGACTTTTGTTCAACTGAAACTACAGTAGTTAATAGTTTTGGTGTTGTTTCCTCATGTGCTGAATCCAGTTTGAATGTTTTATGAAAGTACAGAGACTTTGTATAATAACTGAAACTACTGTAGTTAGTAGCTTTGGTAAATGCTTTGTTTTACAGCACTGTGTCAGCTGGTACTGTATGTGCCTGGTGGTTGTACATTTTCAATAAGAATACTTCCTAGTTGTACATACTGTAGAAGCAAATTTTGGTAATGTTTTGGTAATGTTTTTCAAGGAAGTGTCATTTTACTTTTGTAATGATTCTGCTTTGTCACCAGGTGGAAGGACTGACAAAGATGTGGTTTGGAAAAGTAGAGATCAAACCATTTCTTGTTTTTCTCCTCTTTCTTTCATATTTGCATTTCTAATTGACAAGTGGGTGGGAATATTAGGTAGTATGTATGGTTGTAACCAATATATTTCTGTACATAGAATACTGATATGCTGCAGAACATTTTGGCAAAATGTAATAAAGTAATCTCATTTTGAGCTAGCCAGAGACCTCAAATTAAATGAATCAAGAAAAAAAGTACATTATGATTTCAAAAGTTGTGTGCTATCGACGTGTTGGCTTGTTTAGCAACCAAACTATGGGGTAAAACAGATAGGTTGGCTTAGATTGTGACAACTTGTAAACTATATTTTATCTCCAATGTTTTTTGAAAATAGTGAGTAGTTGTCTCTCAAATACATTGTTACAGTTGTTGGTTAGGGCTAGCAGTTTTTTGCCAAATTAGCAAAAAACACCTAAAAAAAGTAGTATCAAGAAGAACATAAAACATGCTGGAACGTGCCACCTACGATGCTAGATGTCTGGCCATCCAGAATCATCATCATGCATATCGTTTTTATGACATTGTCAGCTATCCCATCTATGGGAATATGTTTCTATTTATAAGTGTGCATTATTGCAGAATTGTTTTATATGGAGGCACTACCTCATTTCATGGTTTTGTGTATTTCCAGTTGTTGTTCTCCAAAATCTGTTCAAAGAATGTTTAATGGTGTGTTTTTTGTTGTTGCTATTTCCAACCTACCATCTCCACAAATTTCCTTCAACAGTAACTTTAGGCTACCAGTGGTATAAATCAGGGATGGGCAACTTTGATGGGGGTTGGAGGCCACAATTAATCTGAACTCATCACGGGGGCCGCAGTGGCTCACGGGTCTGCATACCCACATCCATACACACACATGTAGTCAGAGCCGGACCTATCCTTTTGGGAGCCCTAAGCAAAATGTTGTTTCCCCCACCTTGCGAGCACAACATTTTAGGTCTCCCCTCTTGACAGCGGAGAGAAAAATGAAGGTTTTAGAGGTCATTTCCTGCAACTACACATTTTGCCATGGGTTGTAGAGAAAATGTTGCAGTTTTAAAGCAAGTTTACTGAAAATCTACACATTTTGCCATAGGGTGGAGAAAAAGGTTTGCAGTTTTTTAATATGATATCTGAGTGAGAGTGACTAACAAATTCAATGGAGACCCCTCGGTTGGCAATTCGACCATGATTGTTACAAGTTTAGATAGCTGGCCGCTAGACTAACTAACCAATTGAAAAGATTTTTGGCTGACATGGTCTAGTTGAGTGACTGTCATTGAATGACATAACAAGAGAAAAACTGCTGATACAAAACCACATTTAAAAAATGCACCTCAACAGTAAGTTGAGACCCCAACTGAGTTCCCCTCCCCCACAAAATATTATTATTGTATATATTTTTTTGTCTTTGGAAATTGATCTGTGGTCCTACAAAAGGGGGGGGGGGGGCACCACCAATTGGACGTCCCTGGCAGGTAGCCTAGTGTTTAGAGCATTGGACTGGTAACCGAAAGGTTGCAAGATTGAATCCCCGAGCTGACAAGGTAAAAATCTGCCGTTCTGCCCCTGAACAAGGCAGTGAACCCACTGTTCCTAGGCCGTCATTAAAAATAAGAATTTGTTCTTAACTGACTTGCCTAGTTAAATAAAGGTAAAAACAAATGTTCATCAGAAGAGTTTTTTTCTTCTTCAAAATGAAGAAATGCTTTAAAAAAAATCTATTTCAGTTCATTCACCATTTATTCTACGTTTACTTTGGAACATGTATCTGTTCGACACATAGACTCAGATAGTTTTCACATCATTATATCTGTCCCATTAAGGCGTCTGTGAGAGCATGGACAGCGCCATTGAGGCCATCTCCATTTTGAAGTAGTCAATTTTCTTCTTACAACTTCTATGAGTTGGCAAGCAAACTCAAAGGGTGCATACCGCCACCATGAGTGTGTTATATGCACAGGCATAAAGCCAAGGTTGGCGATATACTCCCGCATGCAGTTAGGGAATATTTGCTCACAGGTATAATTAATTGGCTGATCCCTCCTGATGACCCAGATGGAATCATGTGATCCTTCTTTAACCCATAGGAAGTCCCACCCAGTTAACAACTTCAAAATGGTGAAAGTCCTCAACGGCTCTGCCCATGCTAAAACTGGCTTTTGGGCGCTAGAGTCCTCCATCTATCTCTATGGTTCGAGATCATATCCTACCAACAACTCCACTAGATGGAGACAATCCATTAAACATGACAACTGCAAAGCCACATTACTTACAAGCCTATATACTTCTTAACCCCTTCTCAGTTTGAGCTTTAATCATAATACTCATTTATCAGAAAAGGAAACTGATTTAAGGTGATCTCAACCATCTGCTGGTGTAAGTGAAGACAGAACAACAGGCTCTGATTAGAAGGCAGATGTTTAAAATTAATCCTGAAAGCTTTTACAATTGAGAGCATCCTGTCGGGCTGTATCACCGCTTGGTACAGCAACTGCACCGCCCACAACCGCAGGACTCTCCAGAGGGTGGTGCGGTTTGCACAACGCATCACCGGGGGCAAACTACCTGCCCTCCAGGACACCTATAGCACCCGATGTCACAGGAAGGTCAAAAAGATCATCAAGGACAACAACCACCCGAGTCACTGCCTGTTCACCCCGCTATGACCCAGAAGGCGAGGTCAGTGCAGGTGCATCAAAGCTGGGACCGAGAGACTGAAAAACAGCTTCTATCGCTTGGCCATCAGACTGTTAAACAGCCACCACTAACACAGAGGCTGCTGCCTCCATACAGACTGAAAATCATTGGCCACCTTAATAAATGGAACACTAGTCACTTTAATAATGCCACTTTAATAATGTTTACATATCTTGTACTACTCATCTCATATGTATTGTAACGACCCTGGGTTTATAAGCGCGGATATCGACTCTGCCGCTTGAGCATGCTTTTGGGGCACAGTCGATAACACGCTGGACTTCTGGCTAGAAGGTCGAGGGTTCGAGACCTGCTCCCTGCCTGTTTCATTACAGTATATACTGTATTCTATACTATCTGTTGCATCTTAGCCTATGCCACTCTGTCATTGCTAATCCATATATTTATATATTCTTATTCCATTCCTTTACTTAGATTTGTGTGTATCTGTTGTGGAATTGTTAGATATTACTTGTTAGATATTGCTGCACTGTTGGAACTAGAAGCACACGCATTTCACTACACTCGCAATGACATCTGCTAACCATGTGTATGTGAAAATAAAAGAACATTTGTTTTGACACAGAACATAAAACCAAGGTGTGTGGTGTGGGTTACAGTAGCAGGAAACTGACACTATTCAAGTCCCACTGAAAGTCTGGTTGTGAGCTTGTGGTGGTTGTTTCTTTGGAAGTTGTTGTGTTTTAGGGCAGGGATTCTTAACTGGGGGGGGGGGGGGGTCGTCCCGGGAGGATTTTAAGGGGTCGTGGGACTTGTGCAAGAATATCCAAACTATTTTGAAAGGTAACCTCTACACCAAAACTTTTATTTTGAAAGGATACTGCCTCACCGCTTATTGCTGCTGACTTTACAGTGGTGAAATGGCAAGCTGCGTTCGGACTTGGTGGATTTTCGCGCTGCACACACTCACTGACCAATACAATACCATTCTTGAGGTGTCAATATCTAGAGGCCTCACAAGATTAATTGAAGAACGTATGCACAGTACAAGAAAAGCCACTTCGCGCATCATACCTTGTGGCCCAGCGCATTTCTAAGTGCAAAAAAGCCCACGCCAGCGCAGAGGATCTCATACTCCCTGCAGCGATTGATATGTGAACTGAAATCTTGGGAGAGTCAGCCGCTAACAAACTTAAAACTATACCCCTATCTAATGACACCATGAGGAGAATTCAGGACATGTCTGAGGACATAACGTGCCAGACATCAGAACGCATCAGTGAAAATGGCATTACGCACTGCAGCTTGATGAATCCACAGATGTGGCTCACCATAAATTCTAATGGTCTATGTCAGACACGTGTGGGATAATAACTTCGAGGAGCAGTTCCTTTTTAGTGCTGATTTGCCCACCACCACCACTGCAGTGGCTATCTTTAACACAATGGATATGCACATGGGCTCCGTGGGACTGGACTGGGATGGGTACGTCGGTGTGACCACTGCTGCTGATGGGGCAGCTGCCATGACGGGAAAGCACTCCGGCGTAGTAAAGCGGATCCTGGAGAGAGCAACAAGTGCGACGTGGAACCACTGCTTCCTACACAGGGAGGCATTGGCAGCGAAGGACATGGTGCCTGAGCTCCACGCCACTCTCCAGGATGTGATCAAGTGTGTCAACTATATCAAAAAGAGTTCCACGAAAAGCAGGTGTTTCCAGGCCTTCTGTAGGGATATGAGGAGCGAGCACCAGCATGTGCTTTATCATGCAGAGGTCCGCTGGCTTTCCAGGGGTAAAGTGTTGGGTCGCTTTTATGAGCTTCGAGCAGAGATTTCTTTCGGAAAACAAGTCACCTCTGGCCGAACATTTCGATTGTGAGGAATGGCTCGCACAGGTTGCCTACCTGGTGGATATTTTTGATAATCTGAATTCTCTCAATGTGTCAATGCAATGGAGGGGGCACAATCGATTTGAACAGAGGGACGAAATGGATGCCTTCAAGATGAAGCTTACCGTTTGGGAAAATCATGTTTCTAACAAGAATATTGACATGTTTCCCAATGCTGATTTCGAGATTCAGAATCTGATCAACAAAGCACACGGCGACACACTGAAGAAAAAAAACGTTAAACGGCATCTTCTCAAGCTGCAGAGAAAGTTTTGCGACTACTTCCCGGAGGAGAACAGCAGACAAGACGACTGGATACGGGGACCCCTTTCGAGTGGAGATGGGAAGCGTCACGTTGCCAAGCAACGAAGAGGATCAGCTGGTGGAGCTGTCATTTGATCACGGACTGAGCATGCGCTTCCCGGAAATGACACTCCACAGTTCTGGTGCAGCATAGTAAGAGAATATCCTGCTCTCGCCTGTCATGCAACCAGAATCATGCTGCCGTTCAGCACTACCTATCTGTGTGAAAGTGGCTTCTCTGCTATGGCCGTGCTGAAAGCTAAAAGCAGAAACAAACTGGACAGCCAGCATGACCCCCGAGTTGCCCTGTCAACCATCACCCCAGACTTCAATAAACGTATCAAACTGAAGAAACACCCCCAGCTTTCCCACTGATAGGACACACACACACACAGGTTAATGAGTTATTGTTCACTATGCTAATTGTTATTGTTAATTAATACTGACATTCACATTACATTTGAAAAAACAGCAATCATTAGGAATTCTTAATCACCAATTACAAGGTGAATAGTTTCACAACCTTAAAGTTTTTTTTAAAGGTGTAAGTTTTTAACCAGTTCAATACATTTTAAAAACGGGTATGTGTTACTGTTCATTAACATTATTGGACTGGTTTTGATGTCATGTGATGAGTGATAATGTATTACACCCAACTCCTGAACTGGTCTCCTAATTAAAATGGCTTATTCTCTTCAATTGGTAAATGTTTTCTCAGTTAATATGGCTGAGTAATGACTTTCTTTAATACCATAAGAGTAGACCGTGAGATAGAGTCTATTTTGCAAGTGAAGCCTGCCCAAGAAGGCAGCTGCAATACAACATTACAAAACGGAGTCATCAACAGTATATAATGTTGGGGCGTGACTCAATTTGGGGCCCAGGCAAAACCAGTTGAGAACCACTGTTTTAGAGAAGTGATACTTTTGCAGATATCGGGCATGAGGCCCTGTTTGAAAACACCTCGGACTAAGTATCGATAGAGTAAATGAAAGCATTATCATGGAAGTCAAACAGAAATTCGAATACATAAATACACCCTACTGGGAAAGGAATTACAAACTTTGATGATTGTTTTAGAGGAAATACCGTTGCCTACTCGTTCTTGTATACATCCTTCTTGCTCAGGAGTCAAATATTTATGTCCAGAGAGGGAATTAGTTTTTTTTGTAATAATTTGTGTTTTCCTAATGTTCAATGGTTGTACTACGTACTCACAGACAATGAAAGCTCTGTTCATGTTTTTATTTGTTTGAAATGATACCATCATTGTCGTCAATACAATTCAATGGGTGGCGCTAAGATCAACAGTTATTACACATTCGCACGGTATTGTGTGCACTAAAATAAAATAAACTGTTAATTTACAGATTACATCACCTGCCACTTGTCAGTGTGAGCATCATGGAGTCATACTGTATTAAGGGTGAGACTACAGGATTAGAATGTTCCACACACAGTACAGAGCCTGTAAATAGATCTAACAGACACAGTCAGCACACTTCGCTTGTATTGAGGATATACCGTATCTGCTATTAATAATGAAGATGTATTTCCCTACTAGGGTCTGTCCTTAGGTTTTTCATCCAGGTCAAAGGTAAGGCATAGGAGGAAGTATACATTAGTATTGTAGACCAGACAGTTAGTTGGATCTAAGATTGTGTGTTTGTTTACCTAACACTTAGAATACTTTTAGTTTTGCCAATTAAGCGTATTTATATTCATACATTCATAGATTGAACCTCCTACATTTTGATACAATGTTTTATTAGCAGGCTGAGATGTTACTACTTATCTCTAAATTAAGCAGTTAGGGATAGTGTTTCCCGGGCCTCAAGGGCTGCAGTGCATGTAAGTGTTTATTTCTTTCTAATCAGAGACTGATAAATATGTCTGTATTCTAGTGTTTGGACATGAATTGAATTGCCAATCAATGATGAATTCGATTAAATATATTAAGTGCCTAGGAAAATGGTATTAAATCATCCAGGATTGAAGCAGGTTTGTGGTGTTTGCTCTATGCCCTATGCTAATAACCAACCTCCCCTCTCCTACAACCATGGCAGCGGATGTTGTTTCTCACAGCCTGAACTTCCTGGAGACCCTCAAAGAGTCCATAGAGAACAACAAGCTGTCAGATGTCGAGGAGGCTGTGGAAAACCTCCTGATTAGCCGTATCTGGCCTAAGGTGTTCCTGGTGAGGCCCTCCTTTCTGAAGAAACTTGACTTCCCAGGCCTCCTGGAGGAGATGGAGGGACCTCCCAGAGATCCAGGCCCACGCCCTCCTCCTGGCCTTGCCCACTCTCTCCCCAGAGACGGACGCCTTGAAGACCCTGGTCTGTGCGGCCACCTCGTTCTCTGGCGAGGTGTCAGACAACCCTGTTCCCCTGGTGGTCTGCATGGTGGAGGCCATCATGGGTTTGAGGATCCTCACCTAGGCCAGGGCCTCACTATGTTTGCCTATGGAGCGGATGGAAAGGCAACGCGACGTGGACCCTATTTCATGAACATGATTAACTGAGTATGCACTTTGTTTTCTCGATGTGAAGAAACCCAAGAGCTCAAGTAGTAACACAGCGAGAGAGGGTGACACCCTGAATCTGACCTGCAGTGTTGACAGCTACTCACCACTATCACCTAACATCACCTGAAGTAATAACAGATCAACAGCTTTGGAACAGAATCAATCTGGACTGGACACTCACAATCTCTAATGTGACAGGAGAACATGCTGTGGAGTTTGTGTGCTCAACACCTCAACAGGACTTCCAGCTTTCACTGTTGTAACTGTGATGTGTAAATACAAACATCACTGTACAACCCTGATTGAAACATACACCTTGATATGACATGGGAATCACTCTTATTTGTTGTGATGTTAACATCAATCTATCACTGATACCTCGCTCTTCACTGTTTTTTTTCCAGATAGCCCTGTGACGCTCAATGGCTCTGGGTGTGTGATCCAGGCAGAGGTTATGACTCAGGGGGTTCCCTTACCCCTCATAGAGTGGCCACTGCTGGAGCTCAACACAGAGAAGTAAAGCCTCACTACATCAGTGTTCGGGTCCTCAGTGAACAGCACCATCAGCCTGCCTGTTGGAAACCACACCAACACCACCACTGTGGAGTGTGTCAGCAGAAATGTGGTGGTAGGAGTGAGAGAGAAGTTGCAGGTCACCCAAAAAGGAGGGAAACAGAGAAGTGCTATAATTTTAAGAAAAAACATGCATTTTCCCATAGACAGTATTAGCTTGCAATTGTGTTGTGTCAAGGTTGTGGTGTGGTTATTGCAAGAGGTCTAAGACTGCTCTGATGATACTGTTTCTCTCTTCATATATTGTAGATCTTTCTGAAGGATGTGGGAATGCAGTTCTCCCCTGGACCATAAATGTAGCTGGTGTGTCTCTCGGTGTGACTGTTGCGTCTGTCGTTAGTGGTAGAATGACCGGACCAAGGTGCAGCGTGGTAGGCGTACATTTTCTTTATTACATGTTCCACCAAAAAAACAATAAACAACACAACGAACGTAAAGCTTCGGAGTGCAACACATGCAACAAACGAAGACAAGATCCCACAACCTAAATGTGGGAAAAAGGGCTGCCTAAGTATCATCCCCAATCAGAGACAACGATAGACAGCTGCCTCTGATTGGGAACCACACTCGGCCCAAAAAAAAGAAACAGAAAACATAGAATGCCCACCCAAATCACACCCTGACCTAACCAAATAGAGAAATTAAAAGGCTCTAAGGTCAGGGTGTGACAGTTGCCCTCTTCATCTACCTGTCTACAAATGCAAAGGATCCTTTTTACTTATTACACAATAGAGAAAAAATGTGGATAATTATATTACTTATGTTCTGCTAAAGTATTTCACATCTAGTTCAAAGACAGAATATATAAGTATTTTTACATGAAAATGAAACTTTATTTCTCAAATGATCTGTTATAAGCCCAGACACTGTCTGATAAGATGCTTTCTATAAGCAAAAGAAGAGCACTTACATCTCATTGGATAAAAAAGACATGTCGTTCAGGAAGAGTATGAGGTCATTGCCAGGCGTCCAAGATGATTGAACACCTGTTCTCCCTCCACTCCTAAGCTTATGCTGAGAGTTTTCAGTGCACTGAGATCATTTTCATGTGAAATAATTAATACTGTTCTTCTTTGTAAAGTTTAACATTTGCATGCAATAAATGTATAAGTTGAGGCACAATTTTTATAATAACATTTATTTTGAATTTCATGGAAAGGCGCATAAGTACTGTATGATAAGTGAATGGAAAAGCACATAAATGTTTCTATTTTTACTTTAGATAAACTATGTGAATGAAATATGGAGATATAATGATTCTGTGCACTCTGCACTTTCATGAAACTGTACATTTGCTCATTGCATTCTCTACATTGCTGAAGATTCCTGTAGATTCCTTCACCTGCCAATTTGCACTCTGCCACTGTGCCATTCTTTGACTTCAATATACACTACCCTTCAAAAGTTTGTTGTTACTTAGAAATGTCCTTATTTTTTAATCAAAAGCACATTTTTGTCCATTAAAATAACATATAATTGATCAGAAATACAGTGTAGACATTGTTAATGTTGTAAATGACTATTGTAGCTGATTTTTTATGGAATATCTACATAGGTGTACAGGGGCCCATTATCAGCAACCATCACTCCTGTGTTCCAATGGCACGTTGTGTTAGCTAATCCAAGTTTATCATTTTAAAAGACTAATTGATCATTAGAAAACCATTTTGCAATTATGTTAGCACAGCTGAAAACTGTTGTTCTGATTAATGAAGCAATAAAACTGGCCTTCGTTAGACTAGTTGAGTATCTTGAGCATCAGCATTTGTGGGTTCGTTTACAGACTCAAAATGGCTAGAAACAAATAACTTTCTTCTGAAACTCATCAGTCTGTTCTTGTTCTGAGAAATGAAGGCTATTCCATGCGAGAAATTGCCAAGAAACTGAAAATCTTGTACAACGCCTGTACTACTCCCTTCACAGAACAGCGCAAACTGGCTCTAACCAGAATAGAAAGAGGAGTAGGAGGTGCACAACTGAGCAAGAGGACAAGTACATAACTGTCTAGTTTGAGAAACAGATGCCTCACAAGTCCTCAACTGGCAGCTTCATTAAATAGTACCTGCAAAACACCAGTCTCAACATCAACAGTGAAGAGGCGACTCCGGGATGCTGGCTTTCTAGTCCTACATTGCATAATTTATTGATAAAAAAGCTAAATATAACAATGATAAGAATTTTATGCCACCTGACCTCATGCCATATGTCCCCATGTGTGAAACTGTGGGATTGTAGTTTTACCTTTTATAAAATTGTACCGAAACTTCCTGTTTTCATCACAGATGTCATGATTTTTTTTAATACGGTATGGCTTTACTAGCAAAAATATTTGGATGGAAATGTGGTTACTGATATACTTTTTTAAAACAATTGTCTTTTCACACTTCAGGTGACATTTTCAAAGTGGAAAAGGTGTACAAAAAATACAATGAACTTCATAATTGTCACGCTTCAGGTAAGACCCAAATGCTGTGTTGAAGTAACAATGTTAATTACAGCAACAGGGGCAGGCAAACGACAGGTCAAGGCAGGCAGGGGTCGATAAACCAGAGTAGTGGGGCAAAGGTACAGGACGGCAGGCAGGCTCAGGATCAAGTCAGGCAGAGGCCGGTCACCTCCGCCACAAATCCCTTCAGACTGAGGCAGACGGCAGATTGTTGCTCCAACACCGCCGTGGCCCAGGCGAGTGCCCTCCCGGACATCAGCGTAATGATATACACTATCCTCAAGCGGTCCAAGGGGAACGAAGAATGCTGCAGCTAGAAAACGAGGGAGCACTGGGAGAGAAAGGCCCGGCAGGTTCTGGAATCTCCATTGTAGCGCTCCGGGGGAGGTAATCGGGGTTCCCAGGAAACCGGGGTGACGGCGCTGCTACCAGCTGGGGCTGGGAAGTTACCATCATGGTAGGCTGCCTAGTAGGCAACCCACGCAATTGCTCCCGCAATGCGTCCAATGCTAGGTCATGACGTTCGACCACGGCCTGGAACACTTCCATCAGACCGCGAAGCAACTCCTCGTGCCTACCAATGGTGGCTCCTTGGGAGGAGATGGCGCTGCGGAGCTGGTCCAAGTCTGCTGGGTCAGTCATGGCCAGTTCGTACTGTCATGCTTCAGATAAGACCCACATGCAGACTGTGTTGAAGTAACAATGTTTATTACAGCAACAGGGGCAGGCAAATGAAAGGTCAGGGCAGGCAGAGGTCGGTAATCCAGAGTAGACGCAAAGGTACAGGGGGGCAGGCAGAGTGGTCAGGCAGCCGGGCTCAGAGTCAGGACAGGCAAGGGTCAAAACCAGGAGGGCGTGAAAAAGAGAGACTGGGGAAAAGCAGGAACTGAGACAAAAACGCTGGTTGACTTGACAAACAAGACAAACTGGCAACAGACAAACAGAGAACACAGGTATAAGTACCCAGGGGATAATGGGGAAGATGGGCGACACCTGGAGGGGGTGGAGACAAGCACAAGGACAGATGAAACAGAACAGGGCGTGACAGTAATAATCTCGTGGTGTGATTTAATTTAACAATTTTCTTCAACAATGTGTGTTATAAGGAGGTGATTATGAAACTATAGTTCAGTAAACTGTGCATAAACTGAGTACAAATGTCACGATCGTCGTATTGTGGAGGAGAAGAGGACCAAGGCGCAGCATGATATCTATACATCTTCCTTTTTAATGAAGACGAAACGAACAACACTTTACACACTAAACAAAAACAACAAACCGACGAACATGAAGCTATACAAACACTAAGTGCAGACACTGGCAACGTATACATAGACAATCACCCACAACCTACCTAATGACTACGGCTGCCTAAATATGGCTCCCAATCAGAGACAACGATAGACAGCTGTCTCTAATTGAGAACCAATCTAGGCAACCATAGACTTACATAAACACCTACACTGAACACAACCCCATGAACTCTACAAAAACCCCCTAGACAATACAAACACCCTAGACGAGACAAAAACACACAAACATCCCCCATGTCACACCCTGACCTAACTAAAATAATAAAGAAAACAAAGATAACTAAGGCCAGGCCGTGACAGTACCCCCCCCAAAGGTGCGGACTCCGGCTGCAAAACCTGGCACAGAAGGGGAGGGTCCGGGTGGGCCTTCCTACGGCGGCGGCTTGGGTGTGGGATGTGGACCCCACTCCACCATAGTCAATACCCGCTTAGGTGGCCTCCCAGGAACGAGGACCCTTGCAGCGAGTCCCGGACTGAAGACCATCGTAGGGGACGCCACTGGACGGAGGGGCAGCTCCGGACTGAGTGGTAGCTCCGGACTGAGGGGCAGCTCCGGACTGAGGGGCAGCTCCGGACTGAGGGGCAGCTCCGGACTGAGGGGCAGCTCCGGACTGAGGGGCAGCTCCGGACTGAAGGGCAGCTCAGGACTGAAGGGCAGCTCCGGACTGAAGCGCAGCTCCGGACTGAAGGGCAGATCATGACTGGAGGGCGGCTCATGACTGAAGGGCGGCTCATGACTGGAGGGCGGCCCCGGACTGGAGGGCGGCTCATGACTGGATGGCGGCTCATGACTGGAGGGCGGCTCATGACTGGAGGGCGGCTCATGACTGGCGGGCGGCTCCTGACTGGCGGGCGGCTCCTGACTGGCGGACGGCTCCTGACTGGCGGGCGGCTCCTGACTGGCGGGTGGCTCTGGCGGCTCCTGACTGGCGGGCGGCTCTGGCGGCTCCTGACTGGCGGGCGGCTCTGGCGGCTCCTAACTGGCGGGCGGCTCTGGCGGCTTCTGACTGGCGAGCGGCTCTGGCGGCTCCTGACTGGCGGGTGGCTCTGGTGGCTCCTGACTGCCGGGCGGCTCTGGCGGCTCCTGACTGGCGGGAGGCTCTGGCGGCTCCTGACTGGCGGGCGGCTCTGGCGGCTCCTGACTGGCGGGCGGCTCTGGCGGCTCCTGACTGGCGGGCGGCTCTGGCGGCTCCTGATTGGCGGGCGGCTCTGGCGGCTCCTGACTGGCGGGCGGCTCTAGCGGCTCCTGACTGACGGACGGCTCTGACGGCTCGGGACAGACGGGCAGCTCAGATGGCGCTGGGCAGACGGGCAGCTCAGATGGCGCTGGGCAGACGGGCAGCTCAGACGGCGCTGGGCAGACGGACAGCGCAAACGGCGCTGGGCAGACGGACAGCGCAAATGGCGCTGGGCAGACGGCAGACTCTGGCCGGCTGAGGCGCACAGTAGGCCTGGTGCGTGGTGCCGGAACTGGTGGTACCGGGCTGGAGACACGCACCACAGGGCGAGTGCGTGGAGGAGGAACAGGGCTCTGGGGACGCACTGGAAGCCTGGTGCGTGGTGTAGGCACTGGCGGAACTGGGCTGGGGCGAGGAGGTGGCGCCGGATATACCGGACCGTGAAGGCGTACAGGAGCTCTTAAGCACCGAGCCTGCCCAACCTTTTTCAACAGCAGCAACACATATATTTCAGGGAACATGGTGTAGAGTTTAAACGGAAGTATTTAGGAGAAGTAAAACCCCACCTAACAAATATAGCAAGACCATAGCACTTCAACACAGTCTCAAAGTGTGAAGAGGAACTTAACTAGGGCCCACAGAGTGTTGTAAGGGTTGGTCAAACTCTGTGAAGATGCACTAACAGGTCTGGTTAAAATACAATAAAAATGTAATGGGAAACTGAGTTGAAGTCCAAGAAGGCATGACTTTTACGGTAATATTGTTTATAGAGGAATTGCAGTAATGGTCAAATATTTTTTTAACATTTAAAAAATAATGCAACTGTGAAAGAGGAATCATCACTCTTCAAATGTGGGTCTGATATAAATGTATAAGTGAATGATTGTGGAAGAAAAAAAATCTAACATGTTCCTGATTTTGAATAAGCTATAAAATCATCACAAAATACACTATTTTTTCAAAAGTATGTCGAAACCCCTTCAAATTAGTGGATTCGGCTATTTCAGCCACACCTGTTTCTGACAGATGTATAAAATTGAGCACACAGTCATGCATTCTCCATAGACAAACATTGGCAGCAGAATGGCCTAACTGAAGAGCTGAGTGACTTTCAACGTGGCACCGTCATAGGGTTTCATATTACCAACAAGTCAGTTCGTCAAATTTCTGCCCTGCTAGAGCTGCCCTGTCGACTATAAGTGCTGTTATTGTGAAGTGGAAATGTCTAGGAGCAACAATGGCTCAGCCGCAAATTGGTAGGCGTGTAGCGCTTAAAAATTGTCTGTCCTCGGATGCAACACTCACTACCGAGTTCCAAACTGCCTCAGAAAGCAGCGTCAGCACAAGAACTGTTCATCGGGAGCTTCATGAAATGGGTTTCCATGGCCAAGCAGCCGCACACAAGCCTAAAATCACCATGTGCAATGCCAAGAGTCGGCTGGAGTGTCGTAAAGCTCGCCACCATTGGACTCTGAAGCAGTGGAAACGCTTTCTCGGGAGTAATGAATCATGCTTCACCATCTGGTAGTCCGACGGACATATCTGGGTTTGGCGGATGCCACTAGAACGCTACCTGCCCCAATGCATAATGCCAACTGTAAAGTTTGGTGGAGGACAAATAATGGCCTGGGGCTGTTTTCATTGTTCGGGCCATGCCCCTTAGCTCCAGTGAAGGGAAAGCTTAACGCTACAGCATACAATGACATTCTAGATGATTCTGTGCATCCAACTTTGTGGAAACAGTTTGGGGAAGGCCCTTTCCTTCTTTAGCATGACAATGCCCTCATGCACCACGAGAGGTCCGTACAGAAATGGTTTGTCGAGATCAGGGTGGAAATACTTGACTGGCCTGCACAGAGCCTTGACCTCAACCCCATCGAACACATTTGGGATGAATTAGAATGCCGACTGCGAGCCAGGCCTAATCGACCAACATCAGTGCCCGACCTCACTAATGCTCTTGTAGCTGAATGGAAGCAAGTCCCAGAAGCAATGACCCAGCATCTAGTGGAAAGCCTTCCCAGAAGACGGGAGGCCTTTATAGCAGCAAAGGGGGGACCAACTCCATATCAATGGCCAGGATTTTGGAATGAGATGTTTGACGAAACAGGTGTCCACATACTTTTGGTCATGTAGTGTATATTGAATACAACCCAGTAGCCGCTAACGTTAATAATGAACGGAATACATAGTCAGTTGCGGAACTGAATGCATTAAACCCTATTTCGCAGGTTTTTTCACTTTGGCTGCTTGGTTAATCAAACTAGGAACTTTTCAGTTACTGCCTCAACGCTTTTAAACTCTAGGCTACCTGTCGCTCATAATAAATGCATTCAGCATGCTTGTGAGTTACTTAAGAATATGTCAGCGAATGTGTTTTTAACGCATATAAAGGGAAGTACCCTTTTTGCAGCAGATCTTGCATATTGAGGAAATGACTTCATCTTTCAGACCACAGAGGGGTTAAAAAGACAGAGAATATTGCAAGTGTATCTCTATCCAATGCAAGGCATTTTGCATATTATTCACATGTACTTGTTACAAACGGCCAATCTTGAAATATGTACACATTTTCTTGTGTAAATCTGTCTTATAGTAAAATGAAACTGCATGTAAATATAAAAGGCATGGGTATTGCAGTGTGTGTTGGTATTGCAGTCTGTGGCTCAGTTGTTTGAGTACGGTGCTTGCAATGCCTGGGTTGTGGGTTTGATTCCCACGGGGGACCAATACAGGAAAAAGTACAAAAATGCATTGACTCACTACTGTAAGTTTCTCTGGATATGAGTGTCTGCTAAATGACTTAAAGTTGGTTTGATGGGTAGGTTGATTATGGTCTATATACAGTATGGCTGGGCGGTATACAGTACAGAGGGACTTCCTGGATTGCAGCACCAGGTCAGAGAGAGTAACAGACTGGGGACATGAAGTGACAGTTCACACCCATCAGAGACACACAGGGCTCCTGATCAACAGGAGGAGAGAGCACACAGAGAGGTAATGTGCTGATTCAGTCTAACTTTCTGCATTGGATCGAAAGACAAGCTATTGAACCATTATATAGTTTTGTTTTGTTACATTGAATGACTGTTAAAACTTGATTATGACTACTTAATGTAATGGTAATTTTCTATTAACCCTTTAGGGCATTACAACACATTGCTTCAAAAGGCTTTATATACAGTTGAAGTCGGAAGTTTACATACACCTTAGCCAAATACATTTAAACTCAGTTTTTCACAATTCCTGACATTTAATCAGAGTACAAATTCCCTGTCTTAGGTCAGTTAGGATCACCACTTCATTTTAAGAATGTGAAATGTCACAATAATAGCAGAGAGAATGATTTATTTCAGCTTTTATTTCTTTCATCACATTCCCAATGGGTCAGAAGTTAACATACACTGAATTAATATTTGGTAGCATGGCCTTTAAATTGTTTAACTTAGGTCAAACCTTTCGGGTAGCCTTCCACAAGCCTCCCACAATAAGTTGGGTGAATTTTGGCCCATTCCTCCTGACAGAGATGGTGTAACTGAGTCAGGTTTGTAGGCCTCCATGCTCGCACATGCTTTTTCAGTTCTGCCCACACATTTTCTATAGAATTGAGGTCAGGGCTTTGTGATGGCCACTCCAATACCTTGACTTTGTTGTCCTTAAGCCATTTTGCCACAACTTTGGAAGTATGCTTGGGGTCATTATCCATTTGGAAGACCCATTTGTGACCAAGCTTTAACTTCCTGACTGATGTCTTGAGATGTTGCTTCAATATATCCACATAATTTTCCCTCCTCATGGTGCCATCTATTTTGTGAAGTGCACCAGTCCCTCCTGCAGCAAAGCACCCCCACAACATGATGCTGCCACCCCCGTGCTTCACGCTTGGGATGGTGTTCTTCAGCTTGCAAACATCCCCCTTTTTCCTCCAAACATAACGATGGTCATTATGACCAAACAGTTTTTGTTTCATCAGACCAGAGGACATTTCTCCAAAAGTGCAATCTTTGTCCCCATGTGCAGTTGCAAACCGTAGTCTGGCTTTTTTTATTAAACTCTTATGGCTACAATCCCGTTAACGGGATGATATGACAACAGCCAGTGAAAGTGCAGGGCGCCAAATTCAAACAACAGAAATCTCATAATTAAAATTCCTCAAACACACATGTATTTTATACCATTTTAAATGTATTCTCGTTGTTAATCCCACCAAAATGTCCCATTTCAAATAGGCTTTTCAGCGAAAGCACCACAAACTATTATTTTACATTACATTCACTTCCACAAGAAATGTTTGTTTTGTTCGTTAATGTCCATAATTAATGTCCAAATAGCTATTTTTGTTAGCGTGTTTGGTAAACAAATCCAACGTCAGGAAGCGCGCTCACTAAAAGCTGACGAAATGTCCAAAAGTTCCGTAACAGTCAGTAGAAACATGTCAAACGATGTATTGAATCAATCTTTAGAATGTTTTTAACATAAATTTGAATAACGTTCCAACCGGAGAATTACATTGACTTCAGATGAGCGATGGAACAGAGCTCCCTCTCATGTGAACGCTCATGGTCAGAGCATGGTCAGGTCATGGCAGAACTGACTAATTCCCCTCTCATTCGGCCCCTCTTCACAGTAGAGGCATCAGACAAGGTTCTACAGACTGTTGACATCTAGTGGAAGCAGTAGGAAGTGCAAACTCATCCATATCTCGCTGTGAATTCAATAGGATCTTGGTTGAAAATCGACCAGCCTCAGAATTCCCACTTCCTGTTTGGATTTTTCTCTCAGGTTTTGCCTGCCATGTGAATTCTGTTATACTCACAGACATCATTCAAACAGTTTTAGAAACTTCAGAGTGTTTTCTATCCAATACAAATAATAATATGCATATATTAGCAACTGGGACTGAGGAGCAGGCAGTTTACTATGGGCAACTCTGTGCACCTTTCATCCAAGCTACTCAATACTGCCCCTGCAGCCATAAGAAGTTATGGCAGTTTTGGAGCAGTGGCTTCTTCCTTGGAGCAGCGGCAGCCTTTCAGTTTATGTCGATATAGGACTTGTTTTACTTTGGATATAGATACTTTTGTACCTGTTTTCTTCCAGCATCGTCACAAGGTAATTTGCTGTTGTTCTGGGATTGATTTGCACTTTTTTGCACCAAAGTACATTAATCTCTAGGAGACAGAACGCGTATCCTTCCTGAGCGGTATGACGGCTGCGTGGTCCCATGGTGTTTAAACTTGTGTACTATTGTTTGTACAGATGAACGTGGTACATTCAGGCGTTTGTAAATTGCTCCCAAGGATGAACCAGACTTGTGGAGGTCTTGGCTGATTTCTTTTGATTTTCCCATGATGTCAAGCACAGAGGCACTGAGTTTGAAGGTAGGCCTTGAAATACATCCACCTCCAATTGACTCAAACAATGTCAATCAGCCTATCAGAAGCTTCTAGAGCC